>NC_051234.1:25602480-25664980 GCF_015220715.1 Pygocentrus nattereri | reverse complement strand
TTCTCCACCATTGGCTGTGAGATTCTCCACCTCATTATTAGTCTCATCTCCAGTTGTTGCATCGCTTATAGCCGTGTTAATTGATGAGGTCTCATCAAAATCAATTTTGTTGGTGTCACAAGAGACCTCTGCAGAATTCATAGTAAGCCCTTCAATCTCATCACTGTTTTCTGCTTTTAAGGATGAAGGGCTCAAGAAGTTTTTTATCTGTGCCTCAGAAGATTTGACTGGGGTGGAGGATGCAGCTGGAAACTCATACTCATTTGTCTCAGACTTTGGTGGCAATGACAGATATTCAAAACTGTACTTAAGAGGGCTTTCACCTCCCTCATCCTGAAGCATCATTGGGCTTGGAGGCAAACTAAAACCTGCCTGTTTAGCCTCATGCCAATGCCGTGAGCGTATGTGGCTATCAAGGGCTGATTTAGCCTTGAAGAGGGCCCTGCAGAAAGGGCACTTCTTATGAGTCTGGGAGGGACCAACAGTTCTAAATTGACCTTTTCTCTCTCTGGCACGGGTGTTTTGAAACCAAACTTGAACTACTCTTTTCTTCAGTCCCACTTCATGAGCAATATGCTCTAACATCTTTCGTGTTGGGTTAGAATCAAGTAAGTACTTGTCATAGAGGATCTCCAGCTGCTCTGGTGTGATAGTGGTTCTCAGGCGTTTGTCTCTATGCTGGTCTTCTCCACTGTTGACACCATCTTTTTCATGGTGACCATCTTCTTTGTCATCTAATTTACGCTTCATGGAACTAGAGCCAGTAGCAGTAGCGAGGCCAGAGCTGCTTTGTGTGGGCAACTGGGAAAGTGCTCCAGAGAGTAACTGGCCTGTCATTAAAGGGTTATTGGGGTCAAAGATCATGTAGGGCATATCCAGTGGCCTTTCTAAAAACTGTGAATGCAGGAACTGATTTTGAGCTGCAAGGAAATGCATATGCTGGTGTTCCTGCCACAGTTCTACAGTTGGGAAAGCAATCTTGCATTGGTCACATTGGTACTGTAACATCTGAGGAGGCAGGCTATTGGTAAGCGAGGACAGTGCAATGGATAGAGGGCTTGATGGGACCGCTGCAGACTGAGGTTGGGAGTGGGGTCTTGTCATTTGTGGCTGAGGGATCTTCTGTGGAGGAGGCTGAGGGGTGGATGCTTTAGAGGGTCTCGGATCAGCCATGGGTTTTGCTGCTTGTGTAGGGACAGTCTCTGTCGGCTTCGGTTTCTCAGTGGAGAGCTCAGGTTTGGGTGAGGTTTTTCCCACATCAGGTCGAGGGGATGGCATTAGGGGGGAGCTGGAGCCAGAGCTGGTTGCAAAGGGTTGTCTGCTGGACTCTGACTGCCTTGTGAAATTTTGCTCATGGTTTTCACTCTCCTCAGAGTGGTTTTCATCTGCACCATCATCATCCTCATCTTTGTAGCACAGTTTCTTCTGGTGGGTGATGAGGTCAAAAATCCGAGGGAAAATGACACTGCACTTCTTACACTGGTACTGCATGTTACTGGTTCTGATGTAGCGCTCATTTGTTAGCTCTTTCTTTTCATTGTCCTTGGCATCTGCTTGGTTTTCGTAACTCTTTCGTGCCTTCTGGCGAGCATTTTGGAACCACACCACGATCACACGTGTGGGCAGACTCAGAACAGTGGAGAGCTGCTCGATCTCATCATCCTTGGGGTAAGCATTGGTATCAAAGAAGTCTTGAAGAACTCTTAGTTGGTAGTCTGTAAAACGAGTCCGTGATGACCTCTTGTTCAAGGCAGAATCAGCCCTATAGTATTCATGTGCATTTATCTGGGATTCAAGTCTAACATCTTCCAACGTAGTCATGGGTGGAATGTTAAAGTTGTAAGGGGAGTCTTTGCTTCTTTGCCTCTCTTTGAATAGTGTGTTGCGGAACCAGTGCTTGATGACCTTCTGTGGAAGTCCAGACTTCTCTGCCATTTCTTGGATCTGCTCCTCGTTAGGAGAATTGTTAATATCAAAGTGAGCACGGAGGACTTTCAGCTGATCATCTGTGATTCTAGTGCGAGGACGCTTGAACTGGGATTGCCGCAAGAAGTTTGGATCCAGTCCCAGCTGCTGTTGACATAACTGTGTGAGGTCAGAAGATAAAGAGTCCATTGTGGGAAGCTGCAAAGCGAGCTGTGGGGGTAGCCCAGGGTGTTGCACGGACTGCATCATCAATGGTGGAAAAATTGGCAAGTCCAGAGAGACAGGAAGCTGCACTTGTGGAGGTGCGCTGGGTGGTGGAGGTGGTGGAGGAGGTGGTGGTGGTGGTGGCGGTGGAGCCTGCAGGGGTGCTGGAGTTGGTGTCTGTGTCTTTCCTACAGTCGTGGTGGCAGGAACAGTGTTCACTGGAGCTGGGGGTGGAGGAGGTGGAGGTGGTGGTGGAGGAGGGGTCTCTGGAGAGGGTGGGTTTATGGGATAGAGCTTGTCATATGCCTCCCTGTATTGCTGCGCAAACTTTTCTAACTCCACATATGGAAAGAACTGACCGTGGACATGCTCCTGGTGGCTCTTGAGGATTAACATATTGGAGAAAAACTTGCCACACATACTGCACTCCAATTTGTCATTTATTTCTTCTTCTCGGTTCTTTTTTTGGCTTTTTTGTCTGTTTTCATTGTACTGAATGACCAATTCAAAGCCAAAGTTTTCTAGAAGGGCTTTGGCAGCATTACCTCTGGCTCCAGAGATGATACGTGGGGGAGGAATTAAAGGTTCTGAGAATTTAGGCTTTTTGGAATCTTTGTTGTCTTTCATATTGTCAGTATCATTGACAGTCTCCTGCTTTGCTTTGCTCTCTTGCTTGTCCAGGTGCTCTTCAGCCTCCCTAGACATTTGAATCTCAGAGACAGCAATGTGGTTGGGCTCTGACTTAGGCTTGTGGCTCTGCTGTGTTTTCTGCTGCTGCTGCTGTATCTGGGACTGCGAGGCCTGCTGTTGAGCTTGCTGCTGAGAAAGTTGAAGCTGCTGCTGGCCTAGTTGGTGCTGCTGCTGCATCTGCTGCTTTAGATCCTCAAGGAATGACCCTGTCATGCCAGGCATCCCAAAGGCAGCCGAATGCAGTGCTAGCTCAGGGCTGATATTAAACTCAGTGCCAGGAATATAGAATGGGAAGAGGAACTGTGGCTGCTGGAACTGCAATAAAGCCTCTGGTGTCATTGGGAAGTGAGGGAAAAATGCTGGATTCAGGAACTGTGGCTGAAAAAAGGCAGCCTGTTGCTGGAGCTCATGTTGCAGTTGCATCTGGAGCTGTGCTGGTGATGGGGTCGATTGATGAGTTGGCTGAACAGCAATATGATCAGTAGTTTGTTTAATGTTGACTTCTTTGGTATCTACAGTGTTTTCTTTGTTAGACGATACTGGTAAGCTCACAGATTCCGTGTTTCCCTGACTGACTGGTACAGGGCTGTTAGCTGGTGCAGCTCCGCTTCCTCCACTTGCAGCACTGCTACTAGTCTCCAGCTTGGCAGTTCTGGCTTTAGTCTGATGAAGGACAGACCTCATGTGAATCTCGAGGGTAGAACTTTGGCTATAAGCAACATTACATATATTGCATTTGTATGGTTTGTTGTCAACATTGTTGCTGGTCTCCTGGGGAACTGGGCTTGAGGCTTCTTGGAGAACTTTCTTTAGCTTATGCAAGTGTGAGACAGAGTTGTAATGAACTAGAAGAATGTTCTTTTGAGTGAACGACTCCTTACACACTGTACATTTGTATGGACGGGAGGGGTCTAAAAACTTCTCCATGGTGAAATTTGGACCTTTTCTAAAAGGCAGTGTCCTCTTCGGTTCAGAACCCATGTCATCGAGAAGGGAGCTGCTGTCACTTCCAGTTGGACTAGCCTTCCCTTCTTGGTCTAGCTCCTCATCTTTATCCATCTCCTGTTCAAAGACCTGTGCCTCTTCCAGGGCTCTGGCCTCACTCTCTGTGATATCACCATTAATGGGCAGACTTCCACATAGCTGCTGCACTTCAGCTTCACTAAGCTCCGGGTGGCCAGTCTCCAGGTGTTTTCTGAGGGCAAGGAATGTCCTGAAGCTACGCTGGCACAAGCTACACATGGTGGCTGCCCGAATGGCGTGGTACTGGGAATGTATCTGAAGCTTCTGCAACGTCTTAAACGCCAGACTGCAGTGGTTACAGCGATATTTATAGACGTGGCGATCTGAGACTGAGAGCTGCTGGCGCTTCTGCAGGTCACTCAGGTGTTCCTGCAGTGAGTCTGGGCTTTTCCTATCATGCCCACTGGCTTTTTTCCAGTCAGGAGCCTCAGAAGCCTCTTTTGGTGGCTTGAGTTCCTCACTGGCAAGCTCAAGCTCACTTTTTTCTGGGCCTGTGCTATTTTTCAAATCCTTAGAGCCGTTTCCTGTTGCAACATAGAAAGAGAGAATACAGACTGTTTCAGAAGATTTCTTAAGACGTTTAATTTTTTTGTAATGGCCTTTATTCATTTCTTAAAGACTTAAATTTTCTATAATGTGCCTACCCATGGGTTTCCCAGATCCCTCAGGGACAACAGCTGAAGGATCCATCAAAGATGGTGCTTTGTCTTGTACTGGTGCAGGTATCAATGAATTACTGGGCATTGTAATATCTGGTCCTGCAACCTGGAACAGACATGGTATAAACACTGCTTTACCAAACCTCTAGACAGTAATAAATCTATTTTTACCTATTTCAAGGTGTGAGTACACACATCTATAAAGCAGTTCTTGTTGGTCATTTTGTTAGAGAACAGCATCCAGGTTTACATGTAATTCACTGGGGAACAAAGTAAATGCAAGGGAAATGCTCTGCAGAAGACACTCCCTGTCACTCGTCAGCCCTGTGCAACTTACTGCTGGAGATTTTAAGGGTAAGAATGGAGAGAAAAAATGTGATGTACGTACTGTCATAAGCAGCTTCTCCACACAGTCTGGAGCTACACTGTGGAGGTGGGTGAGATGCAACTGCAGGTGAATCTTATTACTGAGGACATCCTGACACAGGGGGCAAGAGATGACCGGCTGCATGGAATGCTGGGACATGATGTGCAGCTGCAGACGGTTTGCGTCCTTGCTACTGTAATTACAGTATGGGCACTGCTGCACCTGAAACGACAGTGTTTATTACTAAAACCTACTTGCACAAGGCTCACTGGCACAGTAAAGATAAAGGCTAGTGCCTTTAGGAAACCAAGTGGATAAACAAAAGAGATCTCACAAAATGTAATATGACTACTTTTCATGTAATTCACTTATGTCTTAAACTTTTTATTAACAAAACATGACTGACTGGGATTTCTAATCAGAAGATTACAAATGGCAAAGATGTGTATCCTTTTATGCCTGGCTCTCATTACATGGAGTAGTTTCAAATTGCTGCTTCCCACCACCTGTCTTAATGTAATCCATTTCAGAAATGACTCAAGTCGTGCACTACTCAGGGTCCTGCAAGGCATGCTAATACTTCATAATTTAATTTGAAAAACACATATAATTTAAAGGGATGCAAAGGCTAGAGGCTTATCCCTATACTTCACTTGAGCACAAAGATGGCTGCTTTGGACCTTTTTTTTTCGGCCATGGGGCATAACTCACGTGCTCATTGCTAAGTGTCTTCTCCTCAGCCGATTTGGGCCTCTTAGGCGGAGTGTCATTTTCCTTCTCCTGTAGAAGTGAACGCTTCCCCGCTGCAGCATTCCCCAGGGTTTCTTTAGCCAGTGTATTAACTCCTGAGAGTAAACAGACAGAACGTCTTTAGTCACAGTCCTATTGCCATATCAACATACTTAAAGAACAAGAAATGCATGTTTCAAAATAAAAAGAGCATGAATTGTCCTAGTTAACTGGATTTAGTGCAGCAAAGTATGAGAAACACTGAAAAAAAATCATCACATTCAAAGGACTAGTTTGTATGTATTATTTTTTAAATGTGGCTTTGATGCATATCATATACAGTGAAAATGTGTATATTGTGATGTTATATTCTTGCCATATCACCTATTACTACTCAAATTCTTTCCAAAGGCTGAGTTAACATCTTCTCAGAATATGCTATAAATATAAAAGAGGAATGCATCTGAACAGAATTAACACTAAAACATGCCAATACAGTACAAGCACCATGAAAATGGCACAAAGCAACTCTTGTTATTATGATATTCAAAAGAAACACAGAATCTTGAATACATTATCACTGCAGTAACTGTCATGGTATCATTATACAGACTGTATGTAGAGATTGCCAAATCACCTTCCCTAGCACTTACCCTAAATATCCATGCCCAACAAAGCGCAATGGAGAGGGCAAAAATGTTATTACCATTTCAGCTCTATTCTGGAAATCAGCCTCCAGTTGTATTTAGAGAATGCTGCACAGGGTGATAAATCTTTCATTACCCTCATCCCCAGATACAGACACTGTCCCAGCCTGCTCCGTCTATGCAATTTATCCCCTCCCTGAGTATGCAGAACACAAAGAAAGCCCAGCCGCTTGCTGCTCTCTAATCTGGTCACTCTAGGCTAAATGTGTATCTTACTATTGTGAATCAAAGCTTAGTAAAGGCTGCACCAAAAATTATGTAAATAAAGCAACTGCATTGATTTGGGGGGAAAAAAAAAGAAAAAAAGAATGTATTTTATACTAGTCTGCATTGTATTTGTTTTGAGCGCATAGAAATATCGGTTGCATGTTCATGCAATTTAATTCTTTGCATCATGAGGTATTCTACTTATTTTATTGTAATCCTACATATCAGGAGCCTGACATATTAGCCTGTCAAGGAAAGTGACACAAGAGGGAAAAAACCCCACAAGGGCACAATACGAATTTCCAAGAGCATCAGAGTATTTTCTGCAGTCTCAAATTGCTAGGTAATCTTTTTTTCTCCCGGCTTTGATATCCCTGCAGCGTTGGGGAGGCATGTCACATACATTTCATGACAAACAGAAAACCTCATTTGCCAGGCGGCCCAATCTCATTGCCGCACCGCATCTTCTGACCTTTTTTCTCCTCTCGCTGTTTATTATGAGTATTTCTAATTTTAACTTTCAATTTTCACCATCTTCCAGTCAATTTGCAACTAAATTATTTCCAGGGTGAGGAGCCGATTGCTGGACAACTGGGTGCAAATACATTTCACAATCGCAATGAGTCCTTTTCATTGATCGCCATCATAGTGAATGTAAATGTATAGTCTAGTGGCTAATCTGACTGTGCGTTACATGAGGATCTGTCTTTATGATTTATTTTCTTAAGCAATATGTAGCTTTAATAAGCACTTTAAAAAGAACTGCAGATGGACATACTTGTGTAAGGACCAAAAAGAACAGAGAGAGAAACCTTTCAATAGACTAGTATCTCTGGACTGGTGCAGTTTTAGATGTGTATCACACTGATCTACACAGCCAATGCTACACCTAAAGTGAGATAAAATGAGATTCATTATAAATCACAGGCATTATTTCAGCTGGGCAATTATGGCATTCATTTTATCTTTTTTTTCTTGCTGCTTTGTATGCTATGGGCTGCTAACACAGTTCAAGATATCTTCTGGTTTAGTATCTGCATTGTCCATTAAATGAAATTGCCTTTTTTTTTTCTTTGTCTTTCAGACAAAAGCATTGAAGCTATAGATACAATAACTGTGACACTGTTCCCATCCCCCAATGACAAATGCCTTTCAGGAGCAGGACCTTGGTTGATTAGATAAATCAAAAAGTGATTTATGACATTCAAGCTGTATGCATTATAAGAGCCAGGGCAGCAGACTGGCCACCCATCTTTATTTACAACTGTCAGTGGCATTTGTAAAATCACACTGCCTCTACATGGCCTCTTTATATACCTCTGATAATTGCAGCAAGTTCCTTCTCAAATGAAATCACTGATGGCTTGCTCTTGGAATCATGCTCTTCAGTTTAATCTTTTGTCCAGTTTCCATATTACTTTTAGGGTTGCATGTTGATACTGGAATCACGTCGGTATCAGCAGATATTTGCCTAACAAATAATACTGGCATCTGATAGATGTTTACATCTGACCAATATTGCAAACCACTATTTGATGATCAGAATATCAGGTCAGGTATCAGAATGTTTAGGTGATGCTGGGCTACTGTTTTGTTTTTAGTACATATGTAACTCTTCACAAGTAGATGTTTTCTTCAAATGTACTGCTAAATACTATATTTTACAAATGTTTACCAGCATGGGCAGATATGTACATGAAAATCAATGAATTTCATCATCAGCTCATATCTTTTCCACATTTAGTGCATCAAGGCATCATACAGTATTTACACTAATCACTGGGGGTGCAAAAATCATGATATATGCATTTTCATAACAGAGGTAAAAGAAAAAACATTCATTTTACTACTGCTTTCTCTGTTAAAGTTCAATTACCAAAACAAGACCACAGTGCTTGGTGAAACAAAGATTACCACAAACAAGTAGTTTTCTTAAAAGACAAATAAAAGTAAATACTGATAAAGTGTAAATGCTTTGTGCTGGCCTTACTTTCATGGGTCTCTTGTAGTAACAGTTGATACCATTTCAATTTATCAGTATATCTGAAAGTATTTCATAGCACAAAGCAAAAAGGAAACATAGTGAACATAGTAAGTCTCTACATTTACAACAAATGTCAATTATACAGAACCTACTTGATAAAGGCAGCATGAATTTACTATTCAATTTCCTGGACCTCAGACCTGGCAGTCTGGCTGAGGTTACAGGGCTATAAATAAAGCCGGAGCCCTGGGACCCTCTGAGTAACTTTAGTGATTTACAGGGACGCTGGGTTAAGGTCACGCATTAGAGTGACCTATGGTTCACTTGATAACATTTGAATGCCACACTTTGAACCCCCAGCTCCCACAGTGGACCCACGGCCTTACCCCCAACCCAGAAAAATGCACTTGCTTTTTCGCCATGCGCTTTCAGATGTGACAGGCACAGGCAGATGTTGAATTTGACACATACTTTGTGACACCAACTACACTAAAATGAAACCATCAAGAGAATTAATAGCCACGGGCCTTCAATTAAACATGCTAATGTACTTTAATGTAATATCCAGAAACACAAGCAACTGACTAATGCTCATTTCAAGTCTAGGAAACATGCAAACAATGTTTCAAATGCAAATGCTAATTTAAAATATGCAGCATTTGGTCTGTCTTGCACGCTTTTCATTAATCAGCATATTGCATAAAAATTAATACAGAAAAAAGCAGGCATTATGAACAATGACTAATTTCTTGGCTAATTTAAAGCAGGTATGCAGGAAATGTTCTTAGCAGTAATGACAGCTAATTTTCATCTCTCCTAGTGTTTACTGTCTTATTTCTGTAGCCCAAAGCCATTGCACTGACATGTTACATCTCAACAAAGCACAAAGTAATCTGGAGTTGATCCAGATTAAGACATTTGCATGGAAAATGCAGTTTGGATTATAATTAATCCATGGTGACACTAGATTAAAATGACAAAGTAAATTAAACTGAGGAAAAATGGTCTGTTTTGAAAGATCTTGCATGTGAATATTTTAACAGCTGAATACTGTGAATATCATGTATAATCTTGAGTGTGCCGGAGCCTAGCTCCTGCTATTGTTGACCATATTAGAGTATTTTATTTTAGATGAGAAAAACACATTTAGCATATGGGTTCAACAGTACAAGCCCTAAAAATCCCATTCCATCCTGACGGTTCCATCTCCAAGCAGTGGATTAACCTTTTAATAAATCAAAACAGCAGCCATTTGGGATCTAATCCCAATTTAAGTGTTGCTGCTTTAAAAGCACTGTTTAGGAAAAATTTGCTTCAAGAAGGGCAGGTTGGACCTGATGGAAGCGTGCATGCCTAGCACCATGTTAAATGATGCCGCATATAATACGAAGTGCAAATTCTAGCTGCCTTAGACAGGCCTGTCAAGGATATACGGGTAAAAGATAGATGACTAGCTAAACTAATAGGCTTCGTCCTGTTTCAGCATTTCTTCTGCACCATTGAACCCAACATTATGTAGCTAGGTATGGCGTGCATGAAAAGACATCCAATGTAATATTCATTTTGACCGCAGATTTCCATCTCATACATAAAAAGCATGTATGAATTCTTATTTGGCAAAGCAAATATAACAAAGCCTGAGGTAGCTGTGCCAGATGCTAGCTCCAGGGGCTGTTCCCTGATCTCAACACAACGCTGTTTTGTAAGGATTGCTGCCCTTGTTAATATGCTACCAGTTACACATACATGTAGATTCACAGTTAAACGCCAGTGAGGACAATGCACTCTGATGGGTGGAGTACTAGCAGGAATAATACAAGGGGGGAAAAAAGGAAAAAAATGAAAGAAAAAAAAAAAACTAATTTAAAGGTTACAAGGGTGCAGCGCAATATTAGAAAAAAATATATACATGAGTGTGATCTAATCCCACGCTTACGCAAAATTAATATGTCATCAGAGGAATCACAAGTACAGCGAAGATTAATGAAAGGCGCTTAAAAATTACAAGCACGCAAACTGATTTGATTAAAAAATAATCTCACTGGTCATTCTGTAATATTCTTCAACTTATCCACATCTCTGCTGTCAGATGGTTATGATTAAAATGGGTCAATGGGAGGCTACTGATAGCATTCACATGCAATCCACACATGCGGCCATTATTAGCAGGAAAAGCCCCACGGTCGAGATGAAATGGAGCCAGGGTCGGGCAGGGCAGGAAAGAAGAAGACGGGAGCCCAGACATGGTGTGTGATTGTGTGGGTGTACGTGTGGTTGTTAGTGTGTGTTAACTGGGGAAAGGTTAGTTAGTTAGTGAGGAAGGAGGGTGCCAGAGAAAAAGACCAAAACTAAAGGTCTTACTGGAGTCCTTCTCTGTCCTCTTGCCCTCTTGACCTTCCCTCTCGCTTGAGTCTTTGTCCTCGGCTGAGGAAGCTCGTCGGGGTCCCTCGGTGTCCTCACCTGGTTCCTCTACAATTGAGCACAGGAAGGCCAAGCAGTTACCCACTGCAGGTTGCTATGAGCCTAAACTCTCTCAGGAAAGAATTCAAGCCTCTCCAGCCAAGCCATGGTGAACCCAAGAAGCCAAGATGACCACTGCCTCAATGATTTACTTCACTGAGATTATTCAAATAAGGAGTGATGTCTGGATCAGCGGTGCACATATTTTTACAATGTGCATAACCTCAACCTCGTCCTCATTTTGCATGCAAGAGGGATTTCAATCATTAACTGACACTGCAATCTATTATTTTATCGACCACCACATTTTGAATGTTTGTAGTCATAGGCCAAGACTACGTTCCTTTTGTTTTCAGAAATCAATTGAATATAGATAAATTGAATACAGCCTACTAGTGCGGCTAACTTTGGCACTTAGTGCTATCATTTATTTGTTATGGCTACTATAAATAAACATGATATCTTGGCAGATCTTGCAACAAGAACCTCTGGGGACAACCATGGGGAACTCTGGGATGAAAGTGGGTGGGAACATAGAGTTATTAGATTGTGATAAACTGAATTCTAGACCAATCCAATGGCTTGTAAAGGCAGAGCTCAGAGTCGGGGGCAATGGTGCACTCATCAACAATGTCCAATGGACAACAAGACCATGTAACATAAACTTGCTTGGCTGAAAAGCCCCTCAACACACACACACAAAAAACCCATGCATGTAGAAGGAAAAACAAAGATAAACAGTTTTGTTAGCTAACAATAGCATTTGTACAAGAGCACAGATTAGAAGAATTTAAGGGTGGGATTTTAGTTGGGGTGCACACTTGTTAGTGGCAGTTTTTGCTGCAATCCAACAAAAAAAAGTTTAAGTTGTCTCCAAACGTGTATTCTCATTAAGACGTCTTAGCAGGTAATGCTAAAGAGTCCAAATAGTTCAATGAAACTTCCTTGGTTTTGCCTGACTGGGAAACCATGGCCTTTCTAAATGTATTTGCAGAGTAGACTAGCTTGGCCACCAGATCAGCTAAATATCAATGAACACAGATATGAAAAGAACGTTTCATTTTATAATTACAAGATTTATTATAGTAAGAACAATCCACTAATTTTAACCAGATTCCTCAGGTATGTCAAGCATATGTCACAGGCTGCAAGCAGACCACTGATCTAGATAAAACTTGCTCTATGCTACAAATGTGAATGTGGTTTGAAATAGTGGGGGGGCCACTGTGTAAGATGAGTTCTCGTCCAGGGGCCAGATCACACACCTCTCCAGATTGTTAACACTAGGCAGATTACACTAGAAATCTTTCTGGTGCTTGGCCCCCTACCTCCCTCCACCCCACTCCCTCCCCACCCCTGTGTTTAATAATTCTGTGGATCTTCGCTATGCTGCCAGTGGATTAATCTGTTTATGCTGTTAGCTGCTAGGTCGAGGCTGCGCGCCTCTAATCCCTGAAAGGCCCACTGTTCCCTTTCATCCAGAGATCATTTGTCTCTCACAGCGCTGATGTCACATTTTAATGAATTTTTAGCAGGCTGAGTAATGCCAGATAACCAGGCTCTCTTCTCCCTCTCCACCCCATGCCGCTTCCATCGCGTCGCATGTCAGGGTTGGAGGGGGGAGGAAAAAAGAAGAGAGCCGGAGAGAAACAGGCAGGAACAACTGAAATTTTTTGGAAGACCCTGCAAAAAATTTAATAAATTAAGGAAACGCAAGAGGTTGGGGTGGTTGTGGGGTGTGGGGTGGATGGTGGTGCTCAAAGTGCTGCGCTCATCTATTTTATAAGACCTTAATAACCATATAAATTGACCACGAGGTGGCAAAAAGGTCACAAGTGCATTTGCATACAATCACTCAAGTCATTGTTTGGTAAGCAGAGCAGCCCCAGCTTTGGTGGATACATGATATAATTAACCCTTTCAAATTCCCTGCACAGCACTGGTGCCGACATTTTAAGTGCAACACATTAAGTGGAAATTATATACAGCATGAAATTTTCATGGCAGATGCTGGGCGTGATTGAAAGGAGAAATTGTGCTGCACTCTAGTCCTGATGTTTTATTAATAATATTCTGACAACAGGATGAAATATCTCCTGTCACTGATGGCAGCTGGCTGCAAAAATTGCTATTTTGGTGCTCATGCAGTGTCGGTGTATTCTAATTCATCCCGCAACAAAGGCAGTGTCTCAGCGTGTGTGTGTGCGTGTGTGTGTGTATGCGTACACAGTATGTGTGCGCATTTATGTATGCGTTGTGTGCTGAGTGTAGTTGGGCGCCTCTTAAGAAGCACATGCTACACATGCTGTTGTTCATACAGCTGTGCAGCAAACTGCAAAATTAGAAATGCTTGTTTAAAACCATGTACTTCTGCTACTTTACTTTTCACTCTGGAAAAACAGATAAACAAGCAAAACAAGCAAGGCCATAGCAGTCTGCTTCACTTATGAGTGTGGTTCCTACTCACCCCTCCCCTCAGCATGTGCTGGGGGAGGTGAGGGGGCTGCTGGGGTGAAGGTGGCAATCACACTGTATTGATTTTAGGATGTTAGAATCTTTGATAATCAATTATAATGAAACTTTCTGGGTGTATCTGCAAATGTAAAAAAAAATTATAGCAGCAAAAAAGTCACATTTGTGTTTTCAGTTTATTAAAAATAAAAAAAAATCTTGTACAAAGAACTGAGATTTTTGCACTGGATAGTTCCTAAAAACGACAAATTCATCAAATTCAAGATTTTATTATACACAGATTTGTGATTTTATGATGCACTGAACTGCTTCTTGACAATCGTAAGTGAATCAAATATGAGATATCGTGAATCATTTACTAGATATGAGATTTCATGATGCCCTGAATTGTTTCATTAAAAAATCATAACTAAATCAATTTCAAGATTTTATGATGCACTGAATGTTTGCTTTAAAAAAATCATAATCATATTCAAGATATCATGCTGCACTGACTTCTTTCTTAAATAATCATAACTGAATTAAATTATAATTTTCATGATGGGCTATAACAAAATAACATTGCTGAGGTCAGAGATTTGCACTCCTTGGGGCTTAAGCCAGTGGGCTAATCAGAGAATCTGAGGGAGAAAAAGAGCATTGCTCTGAGCTTCACTAGGCAGATGAGACTCACTGGTGGAAGATGGGGAGGGGGTGGAGGGAGGCCAGCTGGAGCCATCTAGCCTCTGATCATGACCAGATTTCAGGCCAGTTAATAAAGAAGAGACACAGTCTCTCTCTCACACACACACACACACACAAACAAAACAAAACAAACACAAACATAAAAGCACAATGTGGCACACTCAAGGGCATGAGGCAGGCCTTTAGCACCTCCCCTTTGCTCCACCCTTCCCTTTCCAGCCTCTCTCTCTCATTTTCCTCTCTCTTTTCTTCTCATAGCTGGACTGAGAGTATGTGCAGAGCTGGATTTACTGACCCATTCCCCCTGGCTGGGAAATGAAGTGTCAAAGTGCTAGCGAGTGTCTCTACCTCGAGGGGCATCAAATTTTTAAGGCTATCGTGGAATGCATTAATAAAACATGGCGTGTCAAGCAAAAGAAAAGGGCAAATTATGAAGGTAGTAAAGGCGGGAGAGAGGGAAAAAAAGACAAGCCGCTATCATCTGGGTCTCATCAGACAGCTTTTTCCCCTTCTCCTTTCACTCTCTCTCTCTCTTCTTTTGGTGGGGTGTGCTACAGCTTCTCTGGTATGTGCTTCGAGAGCAAGAGAAATTCCCAGACATGCTTTCCTATACATCATGGCCGTGTCTGCCCTGTGCCTGACCCTGGCAACAGTTTGAGTAATCTGCATGTGCTACAGAGGCTGTGTGTCAGCAGTGTGTATATGTGTTGTTGGGGTGGGGTGGAGAGGTGTTGGGGGTTGAGACTGCAGCCGAGTCTTTACCCATCAAACTTAATGGCTAACGGCGCAGCCATGGACAAATTTTTACCACCCCCTTCCACCAGCACCATGAACACATTACCCACCAGCCCCTGCTCCAACATAGGATAGTCAGCATCTGCAGCAGTCAAATGATTCTACGCATTAGCACAAAGAAAATGGTCAGCCTGCCACATTGAGCTGTCCTTTGTTTTTGAGGAGGTGCATTGTTACCACGATCACATTCATCCACAGAGAGAAAAAAGAAGGGGGGACATGTAGCATGTATGTAGAAATTCATAAATGCAAGTCTGGTAACTTTCATGTCATTAAAGTGCTGGGCCTGTCCTGTGGTGAGTGCTTAATGACGGCCAGGGAGGCCAGGCTGCTCCCTCTCTCCCCCATGGGTGCCATAACGCCTGAGTCTGGTCATTATCCGCCTGGTAAAGGAGACACCCACTGCACACAGCAGTGGAAGCACAGCGGCTCCAGAAATGATCGGCCTCATTAAGGTATGTCCTCCGCCTCCACACACTACAAACACACTACACACTCATTAGAAATTTGGGCTTTTTTTTTAAAGGGGGGGGGGGTTCTTATATTGTAGCCACAACAAAAGCAATAAAAGCAACAATAACTATTATTATTATTATTAATATTATTATTTATTACATATAGAGTGGGTACATTTCCCCAAGCGCATAGGAGTATGATGAACACAGTTATTTGCAAATGTTAAAGACAAATGTTTAATTTATTTAATTTCTAATCAAAACTCGATGTAGTACATTCATTGAATACATTCAATATTCATTTTTCAGCATCAGAAAAAAAACATTTAATAAAAAATACATTTTCTGATTCATACCATCCAAATAATGCCATACAAATTTAAACTCAATGACTTAAGGTCTGGACAATGGGGTGGTCAGTCCATTTTTCTGAGAACCTATTGCTCCTGTTGTTGTTGATGCTCGGTTATGATTCTAATTTTTTGATTGTCTCTTCTGGTTGAGGTGCAAGAAACGCTGTTTCGGTGCTGCCTGTGGCCTCTGTGATGTCACATTCTTTCCCCTCGTGGTTTTCATTTGGCCCCTCTGTTTTAAACGAATCTTTGAAACCTTACACCCCGCACCACTTTGTTAGGGGCCAGATGTAATACTTTCAGGATAATAACCTTTACTGACTTGTTGATCCTCCACCACCCCCGCCTTATCCCAGTCCTTTTTTCTCCCCTCTCTCTCTCCCTCTTTTTCCAAATTTCGGCGTATTTAACAAGCATTTAGATCTTAACCAGATGCTGTTAATGTACCATGTCTAAAATACTAAACATCAACGTGGAGAATGGGTGTTGCTGCTGCTGCTGCTGCTGCTGCTAAGCCCGGGAGCAGAGTACACACACGCACACACGCACACACACACACACACACACACACACACACACACACACACACACACTAACACACACTCGTACATTATCAGCAGCAGCAGCTAGCACTGCTAAGGAGATGTCCAAGTAACTGGGCATTAACCTATATTACATGGCTCTAAGAAAAAGGGATTATTGGTGAAAATGTTCCAAGGACCTCTCTAATATTTTCAAATCCTAATTCCAAGAATAAAGCCTTTTTTTAGTGTGAGATTGTTTGACATGCTTTGTGCAATATGAATTTAAGGACAAACAGTGCACTTGTAAAAACATTACTCATAGCAACCTTAAACCGCGGATAGAGGCCGCTCTCCAGCAGCACTTTGGTGCAGATTCGGGGATCATCTGGAGCACTACACACTTAAAAATGAAAAATACAAGAGCCAAAAAAAAGGTTCTTTGGTGTGATCTCATAAAATAACTATTACCAATAGTTATTACTTTCCTATAAAAACTTTTTTGACAGTGTGAAATGTTTAAAGGGTTAAACATTTCAAGGAAAATAAAAATTTCCACTTTTCAAATAAAAAAAAGTTTCAATTTGTATTGTTCACTCTTCTAAGCTGCAAAACCAGCCCTCAGTGTAAAAAAACTTGCTCAAAAAGTGTGGGACATAGAACTTAAGGTCCTATATCAAGTATAGGTTATTCTAAAATAGGTAGCTTTATTTGTAAGAGTGTGTGCACTACAGCACTAGTGCACCAGCATAGCACACTTCAATGTAAGTGAAAGTATAATGATAGTGCCTTACTGTAGAGTTTAAGTGCTCATAGTTTGCTGTCATCCTGGCCTACACAAACATACGGTAGAGTTACCACCCCACTGGGTCAGGTTTAGGGTGAATCAGCGGGAGTACAAAGCAACAATCTTCCTCACACGCTGAGAACTGGCATGACGTCATGTGCTCTGGAGCACATATTGAAACCATTTGGCCGCGATCGTACTTCAAGATTGAACTACTGAAGGTTACGAGGACGTTCTCTGAACATGGTGCGCTGCTAGAGCTCCCCGAGCTTCGGAATAATGGCTGTTATGACAGCGTCTTATGGCAGAGTGAAAATAATCCCAAGAGAGAGAAAATCTAGACTTGCCATTTTGCTGCTGTCAATATATATTTTTTTCATGGCACCTATCAAAAGAGTGGAAAACAAACTTTTTTGGAGTAAAACGCTTGTATCAGCACTTGCCTCGATCCTCTTTTTTGTTGTCAATTATTTTCACGCGAGGAAGTCTCTCTCTCTCTCCCTCTCTGCCACCAGCCTCTAAGTCCTCTCGTCAAAATGGATGATGCACTCACACCTATTATTTCTAGCCGTCATATGAATAAACATGATGAAGATTAAAGCCATGCCTTTTGCTGCACCGACAGAAAAAAATTCCTCTCGCACTTTTTTCGCCGACTTTTGTTTTTGCGCCCACAAGCGTGAGACGATATTAATGATTCCTAATAACAAACACAAAAGCTTTAAAAGAGCACATCTTCAAAGGGCTTTCGCCACAAAAAAAAAACCTTGGCGCACCTGGATCTTACACAACAGCCGCGGTGCGCCGGGTTGCCGTTTGGATCACCCGAGGCATCCCGAGCAAATCAAACAGGGCATGAGCGGGCGGCATGGCCGGGCTTACTGCGCTATTTGAAAATAATTTAAACAGATTCCTGCTCGTTTCGCTCTCCCCCCACCCTTATCCTCCCCCCTCCGTTCTTCGTCTTTTATTATTCTCTGTCCAATATTTATTCAAGACATGATTATAAACATCTGCCCGGGTAGCCGTTTCATCTGCACAGGAGCCAAAAAGGCCTGGAAATTTCACACACGGCCGCCAACGTGACCTCGGCTCCGACAGAGCGCACTTTTTTCTCCCCCCTCCTTCGCCGTTTCTCTTTTTTTTCCCTCTCCTGCTCACTGCTTGGCTTCCTGTCTGTGACTTCTAAAAAGCACTGGAGGCCAGGGTTAATGGCCTTTCCAATCTCTGTGATAAGAATTCATTTTGTTCTATTACCAGCAGTTATCGGAGGAGGCTGCAGCATCACTTCAGCGGGGGTTCAATCAATGTGAGGACCTAATGAAGTAACCAGCTGTAGCTCCATTTCCCTGCTCAACTCTATCAGACAAATAAGACCTATCTGTCACCCATCTGTGGGCTGGAGCTGCCCTGGGAACCAAGAAAAACCAGTGGCCAAATCAGAACAAGCCAGGAACACAAAGACATGATATTCACCACTTTTATCACTTTTTATATCCACCAAGCTTAGTCTCAGGGTCTTGAGTGTATTTCTTATTAGTGCTAGGTGGTTTTAAAAAGAGTCAATATTGCTATATTTCTAAATTTATCACCACGGTATGAGATGATATTTACACTTGCATTAGTAAAGCTAATGAGCTCAGGCTTCGTGAGTAATGCTAAAAGAATGTCTGACAAACCTGATATAGTTTGTTTTAAACCTGTTCTGCTTTACTTAAACAAAAAGTAACCTTAAAGAGTACAGAAAATCACATTTCCAGAAAGCAAAGTGACTACTTATTTACCTTTTTTATTAGCGTGGTCAAAGAATTAAAATAATTAATTGCGATTACTTTCTTTCTGCAGTTAATCACAATCAAGTGCAGTTGTTTCTATTTTGAGCTTAAGAAAAAAGGCTGTAAATAGCTTTTATTAAGGGAGATGTCAATGAAGCTTGACATTTAAACGCTTTATTTGAAAAGCAAAAGGTCAAAAGGTCAAATTAGGAAAATATGTATACAATATAAAAACGTGTAGTAATTATCATTTCTTGGGTTAATGCATTATTAACACATTAGCTTTATAATCTAACTAACAATCTGAAAAACAGCAAACAGCTTACACTGCAATTAAGTTTCTGCTATCCATCAGTATAGCTAAGGTTAAAGCTCAATATCGCTATATGACACCAATAATGCTATAGACAATACATTTCCAACCCAATTTCTTACATACAGTGCTGAAGGAAGGGTGGGAGGGGAAAAACATTGACTAAGAATAACCAAACTGACAAACACAATAAAAGCTGTAATAATCATCCCTTAAGCAGATACTTCTCAGTCAAAATAGCAGAGGTCATTGTAGTGGTTACAATGGCTGCTCCGGCAGTTGCCATGACAGTAGATGTGGTTTTGGTCATAACCGCCACTCTGTGGAAGCTACAAACAGGCATGAAGTTCAGTGAGTTCACGCTTTCTGGGTTCAGGCTAGCAGCAGCTTTGCTTTGAATTTACACAAGAGTGAAATAGAAGAAGAAAAAAAAATACAAAAACAAGCCTGAAGTAATTAGGGTGCATGGGCCCAGAATCAAACCAAATTCACAAACTGGAAGTGGAGTTTACAATGGCCGGGAGAGACTCAGACAAGGGAAGGGAGAGGACAGGAGGCTGTCCGCTGGCAACCGTATGGAGATGGCATCCGCGGACGGAAACAAATGGGCGCAGTTGCTCCTCTCAACCCCCATAAAAACATGCAAAAAATGTCTATTTCATTACTCCCTAAACAATGTCATATGGGCCGCACTCCCTCCTTAACAGAGCCTCACAAAGGAGTACCAGCAGACATATGCTTTAAATAAATAAGATTAGGCTGATAGGCAGGGTCCATGGACAATGGGGCCTGTTCTCTCTCTCCTTTTCTCTTTCTCTTTGTCTTCCCCTCATTTGTCTGACACTCATACAGGAACAGTAATACTGCAGAAGGTCCAGCTGCCAGAGACCTGAAGGCCCACTCTTGGTCGGACAAAAGGAAAGGCACGAGTAATGGTCAGTTATTTCAATAGTGCTTATCGCTTGCTGAGAAATGTTAATAATTAGGGATGGGCGATTTCAACAGTACAGGACTGGAATAAGCTGAAATTTACTTCCCCTTTTATTTTGTCCGATCTATATTGTGGTTTTATGAGCTTAGTATACATGTGCTGCATTTCCCTTGTTTACTTTGGCTAATAAAAAGAACAAGAAAGCAGGGATGGTTATTTCTTATGGATAGTTTTTTTTATGGTCTTGGGCCTTTTACTCTGTATAGATACAATATGAGTACAAATGTGCATTTGAAAAAAATGAGCTGATCTGGCTATAATGAAAAACTGTTGTATTGAATTCCATCATATCAAGTTAAAACTACATTGGTTCGAAAGCTCAATGTTGTCAATGTCTACTTTAAAAGACATATGTCTTCGAAAAGACAATGAAATAGCTCAGTGGTCATTCTGACACCAACTGTCAATTACTTCCCTTTACAACACACTAATTGTGGCTTATTGATTGCATTTTAACAAAGTTGTTACCAAAAAAAGGAGACAGAAGAACAAGAGAGGTGACATACCAACAATTTGACTGCAAAGAGGGGATCAATATTTAAATGACTCCACCTATTGATTTAAAATTAACTTTCAATTAAGACATCCACTGGTCTTTTAACTGCGACACTTATCCGTTGAGGGTAAAATAAAGGAACATTTATTGATACCCTTAAACAGCAGTGGCCATTTCGCCATCGATTCGGTCATTTGCGGCTGGCATTGGTATGCAGCAGGTTCTAACTCTTCCTCTGAGGCTCCAAGCTAACAGTACAGGAGTCCATGTCTCAGTGGAGGAGGTGCTCGCTCTCTCTCTCTTTCTCTCTCTCTGCCTTAAATAAATATATAAGCCCAGGACCCATCTCGCTGGACAGAGACAGGGAGATTAACCTTTATCCGGAGCTAAGTCAAAGGCGCGTTATCTGCAGGACTGTTTGGCTCGGTAATTACACGGCCTCCATGTTTGTAGGCGATCGACTGAAACTCTTGTGCTGTGTTGGCAGTCTGGAGTAGAGAGAGAGAGAGAGAGAGAGAGAGAGAGAGAAAGAGAGAGAGAGAGAGAGAGAAAGAGAGAGAGAGAGAAAGAGAGAGAGAGAGAGAGAGAGCGAGAGCTCCCCGTTGGCCTAATCAGGTAACAGACACCTTTTGTTTTGGGAGCTCATTGATGGATGAAATCTTTATCTGTAATATTGATCAGCCGGGACCCTAAACTGTCTATCTTGGCTACTGGAAGGTCTAACAAGATTGCCAACTGGAGTATATCAGTTAACATTTAATCAATGACATCTTAAGACACAGACGCTTTAAAAAGGCAGTGTGTTTTCCTCCTGCTCGTGACGATTAGGGAGGATTGCTCAGAACCAAACGTTCACCTCTAGAGCAGGGAGGGCAATGGAGACCACTGTCCACTGGTGCGAGTGTATAATAAGTATATAACACCAGGACCCATCTGATATGAAAATGTACTCACAGATTACCACAGCTTCCCAAAATTCTTTTCACTTTCTGTCAATTAGTTTGTATTTTTCTTTAATGTTAATGACAAATGGTACAGTACAATTACAATAAGACACCTGCAAGCTGTGTACAAAGCCCACCCCCATCCTCAGCCAGGATAAAAAAATCAGAAAAGAGCAAAAATGATTTGCTTCTAAAAAAAAAAAAAATGATGTGAACCCTAACGGGCACACATCCGCATGTGCTGCAAAACCGCAATTCAAATGGAAGACACGGACGTCGTACATCACGTTACGGAGCGGCTAGCCACAGACAGCCCTGCGTCTGACAGGCAAAAAATCCACATATAGGCCATATTAGTAAACGTATAATTTTTTGCCTCCCTTGCAAAACATACCAATCTTTGGTGCAATGAGGTGTCAGCAAGCAGAGCACACGATCCATTAGAATTCCTGTTCGGATCGTCTGCTGTTTATGCAGCTCTCCCCAGCACCCCCCTTCACTTGCTTTCTCCCCTCCATTCTTCTATTTTCCCTTTTCCCCTGGCCCAATTAGGCCCCCGTGCTCGTCACAGTGGCCGCGGCGGTTGCCACTCACACTCAGACCACAGCGCCTCTGGCCACTCCAATCATTACCTATTCATTTGCTTGCCTGAGCCGTCCCTCAGAGGAAAATGCAAGTGGGCTAATTATGTAAAACATTAGTGCGGCAAAGGCCTGCAATTCCTCATCCCTTCCTCTCCCCTGTGAAGTTTCTTTCTTTCTTTTTTTTTTTTTTTATATCCAGTTGGGTTCCTAATGGAACAAACATTCAACACAAAGAATGGGGCCTGCTAATGGTAGAGAATGAAGGCCTATTGTTTTGATATTGTTACATTTCCGAGATATAGATGCACTATAAACTTGGACTGAGCAATAACACAATATTCAAACCAGGGCCAAAAGATTATTTCTATAAACAATCAACTTACCTGATTAATCAACTAACTCTTACGCCTTCTTTGGGTTCTCCTGTTTTGCTGTCTCATTCCATTGATTTTTAAAGAAAATCTACATAGGTTAAGCGGTTTGATGCAAAATGATGCCCTGTGAAAATCTTACCAAATTGCATTAAAGTGGTGGTGATGAGAATAAGGGGCTGCAACGTGAAGCTGAATGTATCCAAATGTGCAGCCATTATATGTATTATGCAAAACGACCTGTGATTCGATGTGTTTTCTGAAGTTTAGTATGAGAAGTTTATAATGGTAGAACAGTGCATGTACCTCTCTATCATAAAATTATGTTTTAATCCAAAACCTTATTTCAAAACTATCGTAAAACAATGTCCTGGGCATCATAATCATAACCATTTCAAGTAATAACTTTCTATGAGGGAACTTTTATGAGCGTTGAACACATATAGACATCTTGTTCCTAACACCACCACTGTAGGCAATTTTGACTCTGTAGGTTTCTTTAGAACAGCACATTTCACATCAAACCTCTCTGAGTGACTGTTTACATCTTAACCATTTAATTATGCAGAGAGAAATCAAAGGAATTCCCCTTTTTATTTTATGGAGCAATAGAAACCATGTTGTTCCCTCCTGTAGTGTTTTGCAAACAAATGTATATTTTTTCAGCAAACAATATAAATACGCTTTATTTTTAAATTTTTATGTCACTGTCGCAATACTAATTCAAATTTTAAACCTACAGTCAGACGAGAGCTCAGGAAGCAAATAAATGCACCCTGCACTGCATGACCTTTTTGGGAAAGCATCAAAACACATCAAGGCAGTTTAATTTGCAAATAATGCACACGATCTCTTTCTGATTTGCATTTGGCACAATTACAGGGGGATGATAGCAGTGGTGTGGAGACAAGGTGAGAGCAGTGTCCTCGTCGCTGTGGCTCCAAATAAAGGCACTCGAGTGTGAATGTGACGCAGGAGACCTCTTTCCCCCCCAACATCTAATCACACAACACAATCATTTGGCATATATTATGACAGTAGCAATTACACAAAGGTGCGTGACACCATTACTGCCATTTGCTGGGGAGATGATTATGCTAATAGAGAGATGTACGGCAGGTGGCACACACACTGGCAGCTGCCAGCCTGTCTGCTAGTCTGCCGACACACACGCACAGCCCTCCCTCCCACCGGCCCGCCCAACAATACGAACAATGACATAAAGCCAGCCAGTCCCAAGATATGTAATTAGGCTTCACTTTGATTTAACACTTCCTTATCACTTCAAAAGGCGTAAGGAAGAGGAGCAAAAAAAAAAAAAAAAAAAAGAGGGAGAAAAAAAAAAAGTTGTACAATTGCTTGGATATCAAGAGAAAAACGGGAGTAGTTGGGGGGGGGGGCTTTACATGCATCTGTCCAGATGCCAGCATAACGGTGTTGAATTCTGTGTCTTTTTTTTTTGTTCGCTGGCGGCTGCTTTAATAATTCCATCAGCGATTCAGCGAGGTGAGCAGCTCATATGCAGTGAGGAGCAACATAAAACACAGCTGCCTCTGAGTGCACGGTGCATTCATTAATGTTCATTACTACCTGCGCCTGCAATTACGCCGTCTGCCTCCGATTCTACTGACTGCGGCGCTTAGCGGAGCGGCTCGCTTTCAAACGCAGCGGCTGCCACTCACCACGCACACCGCCAACTTAATTAGTTTTGTTGGGGAAATGGTGAAGATGAATCGGGAAACTTAAACGCCTCCAGGTTTCAATAAGCAAGAAAGTAGTACATGCATACATTGCATGGCAAAAGTTTGAGGACACCTTTTGAAATGTGAAGTTTCTTGCAGTTACTTTTCAATTAAGTGAGAAAAAGGTTTTTGTGAACATTAAGATATTTGCTAGCATTTCAAGCATATTTTGCAAGTATGTTTAGCTTTGCCTTCATCAAAGCTGCTTCCTCGATATGAAGAGCAGTTTTTGCTTAAAATAATCATCTGACAGTTTACTTTTCCAAACTATTGTTAATAGCACACACTGACACTCTTTTGGCTCAAAGATGGTTTAAACACCTGAAAGGTTTGAGTGTTTCAGGTTTGATGACACCAAAAGGATGCTGTTATTATGAGCCAACAAAGAAACCCTTCTTATTATATTAAAAATATTTTGAAATACTAGCTGTCCCCAAACTTTTGACAGGCATAGTCTCTATGGCCAAACATCAGTGCTGGCACATAAGGAGTTAGGAGTAAGCTACAACACAAGGGGTGATGGGGCTTGGGTGGCTTTGCATGCTGTTAATTCTTTTGGCCTGGCTATTGAAAGGGAATCCCCCCTTTCTTTTCTCTCCCACCATACACTCTGGTGGGGGAAGCCCTCTCCTCACCTCTGCATGGAGCCTGTCTCTACATGAAAGCCCTGGAGATCCCCGCCAACAAAAATCAATGTATGGATGTTCAGAGCAGTTTTCAAGGTTTTGTAAGACAAATCTTTGGAGCATGAGCTGGTTTAGTGCTATTGAGCTGGGCTTCGATCAGCTGGCTTGGGTGAATAATGCGAAGGGGCTTGCTCACTTTAGCAGCACTCAAAATGAAGACGGCAGAGCCGAGCCAGCCGGCCACATACATCCCTTCGACAAGCAGCTCCAGCAGCACCAATAACAGCTCTTAATCTAATGCCAGAGTCTGATCCAGGATCAGAAACACATGCTGTAGGCCACAGCCTCAGAGAACCCACTGTATCTGCCTCACATTCTTCTGCTAATTAGAAAAGAGTCGTGATTCAACATTAAAAGGGAGCCTATTGTCCGTAATTGTCATGGGAGCAGGAATGGAGACGTCACAGGGCTGACTCGACGAGCTAACGAATTAGATCGATAATGAGTACGCATATGATGTTTTATAACCCGAGGTAAGGGAGAAAAAAATCCAGCACAAACAAAATTACAACGATACACAATAATTAAAATAATACAACATGACGTACTTCATAAAGAACGCTCTTAGTACCTCTGTTGACATGGCTACAGGCGAGACATGGCATACATACTATCGTTTCCTGTTGAAGCCAGCTCATTTTTTTGAGGTAATTAACTTTGCCATTGTTTTTGAGGCAATTAAAGAAACATCAGTTTCTATCAGTGAGGAGGCTGTCTGAAATGTACTCTCTCTCGCTCGCTCTACCAGAGGACAGTATGGTATGTGCCATCTTTCTTTTGGATGAAGCTTGTGAACACAGCAAGTTAAAATTCTCTATGCTGTGCTTCTGTGTGTGTACACATGTATGTTTTAACATCTACAACAAACTAACAAAGTATAGTAAAATGAAAATTTGTTTCTGGCTAATATTTCTTCTGTAAGTGGAACAGACTCTGTCCAAAATAACTTCGGTTTGGACCACAAATATCACAATTTGGTCAAAAATGACATAAATCTCCCTTTACAACAATGTACCTCATTGGTATTCTAGCAGTATGTTAACACCAAGCTAACAGTAACGCACAGCAATATGATTTTAGCTGTTCTAGATTAAACACGGATATTTAAGGCTTGTACATTCCATGTTTTATTTGAACCTTGTGACAGACATCTTAACATATGTTGTAGCTTGAATGCAGCAGTTTTCTGTGACTCAGTAAAGAACCCTTGCAAAGAGCTGCTGCTGTTTTCCATTTCTAACAAGTGACTGAAACCTGATAAGACAACAGCTATACTCGCAGTCAGTGATGTTTAAAGGATTTCCGGATGACCCAGAGAGACTCAGTGTTTTTTTTCCTTTCAAAATTAGCCCCACCTATTGGGAATCAAAACTGATGTTGACTGAACTGTTGATTCTATTGTTACATCCTAGTTAAGTTAGTAGGCATCCTAAATCCTCATTTTTGAGCATTTCAAGAACCTTTTTGCTTCCCACCAAAATTAAACAATGAAATAAAAGTAGTGCTACAATATATGTAGAGTTTAAATACAACAAGCCACCAAAAAACAGCTAAAGATACGTGTTTTGTTTATTTAACAGAAATAAAACCTCTCAAGGCTTAGGATTATCCACGGCTGATATTGAGGGCCTGCAAATGTATTCGTTTCTGCATAATGCCCAAGTTTAAACCACTGATATGTTGGTTTATAACTTAACAATTCTATTAGTAAATCGCTGTTTAACTTGAACTACTAGAAAATATATCTAATGCTGGTTATCAGAGTTTTTAGCTCCTTAAAATTAGTATTGGTCCCAAAATTTACATATCATTCAGGCCCTACTGGGGAATCAAATACCATGTATAAATGTGTTTGTGTGAGAGACTTGGACTAGCACTGGCCAGCAGACAGGTTTCAATTTCAGATCGCTGATTATCTCACCTTTCGCCCTCTCCTCAATTCCATGCATGCCTAAATCTTACAATTCTCCTCCAGTAACTCCATCCACTCTCCCTTCTTTTTCCAAACGCCCATTACACTCTCTCACTCCTCCAGTGCTTCCTGAAGAGTGCCATCTCCCCAAGCTTAAATAGCAGAAAATTGCCCTGCTTTTCCTCGGCCCATCTCCTCCATTTCTATTAACCTGCGGGAGAACAAAAGGCGCGGGCCTGCTGGTGTGTGAGACCTGCTGATGGGCTGCTGATGGACCAGGAGAAAAGCTGCTGCCCAATACTGCCCGCTACCACTGATGAGGAACAGGCTAGCAGAGTTGTTGGGCTGGGAATAGCCACCACTGGTTGCCATTTTGGCCCCTTAGCTGAGATGTCGCAACTTGCACAATAGTTTGCTTATGTCCACCAAGCTTATTAACCTGAGAACACCATCAGCAGCTGGACACAATGCAGGATTTCTTTATGGAAAAAAAAGAGAAGAACAATAGCCATAAACGTCTGGGTGGGATATTTTTGGGTTTAGGCCCTGGCCAGCAACAAGGCTGATGATATAAAAGAAGCTGCTCCAATAACAGCACAGGGCCTTGTGTAAATTTACAGTGATGGCAGAGAAAGAACAGGCCACTCTTGCCGCCCCCCCCCGCCCCCCCCCCCTTGCCTCTCCCTCCCTCTTCCTTTCGTTCTTTTTGTACAGAGTTATTATAGGAAGATAAAAGCAACAGTGGTGTTGTGACATGAGCCCCTGTTAGCATTGGGCTGGAAAGAGGGAAGATGAAAGAATGTTCTCGTGAAATGATGATTGCTCACACGGCCCTGATTCCCGGCTTTAATCTCCCGCCACACTCACATTTCCCTCTGTGCTGGGCCAAGCCCAGACGAGGCAAGGAGGCCTGAGCTAGAGCCCAATGAGAGCGCTTTATGATAATAGCATGCATAGACAGCGGAATGGGTGGAACCAAACAGACCATGGTCTTATGCATTTCTTTTACATATGATAAAGAAGCTACCACAGCCTATTATTGTACAAAACCCATCTTTATTATATATTTCTCCAATGTCACAGCAGAAGCTTGCAAGTCAGTTTTTTTGAGGTCTTGGCACTGATGATATATTCTTGATAGCAATCTTATCTTACCTATTCTATTGCATGAAGATACAGAAACTTCAAGTACCTTAAAGGCCTCCAAGATCTACCTGTCTTACAATTAGTGCAATAACTGGGAACTTTACTTGACCCCTGCCTCTCTATGATTGGCTGAATTTAACCAGGCCACTCAAATAAACACTACCCTAGCATTCTAGAAACAGATTAAATCTATCATGTTATTCAGTCTATCATGTTAACAGCTGCATTGGTTACAGTGAGATTGAATAAAAAATAAATAAATAAACAGTTCCCGCCTATCAAAAACACTTTCCACAGTCCATGTTACTTCTAGCTGACTAACTGACCATTTCCACTTGTTCTTTCTCATCCTCCACCTAGTGAATGAGCATAAGCTGCTTGCTAGGCTGGTTATAAACAATGCACTCCAGTCTAATCAATCGGGTGCATTTTTATTAAGCATGGAGGTCCTTCGTTGCCTCTGTTATTCATAACAGGCCCTGCGTTGATGAAGATTGGCTTGTTAAGGAGCCAGGGAAGCAATTAAAGTGACAGGGCAGCAGGGCCCTGATGTGTACATTTATTAAGACAAGCGCTCTCCAAAGTGAATGCCCTTATTAAGCACCGCCGTTCACCTCTCTATCCATTCCACCATGGACGACGGGGCGAACGAGAGCAAAAAACAACATGTCGGAGACATGAAAAAAACAGAAGAGCCAAAAGAAAAACCTATTCCTGGAGTGAGGGGCGATTTGGTAATGAACCTTTCAATTCACTCCTGGGGTAATGCATTCTGACTGGTGCATTAATTACTCGATAACATCCTATCAAAATGCAAATGCAGCACTTGACCCACGAGAGCGTCTCGCTGGCTGTTAACTCACGGGGCTTCTGTGTGCAACGTCTGTTTTCTTTTATCAAACAGAGAGCGCTGTTTCCACATTTGGTGATGGAGGGGGGGACAATAGTGTCCCCACCCATGTCTAGCTAATGCCTGACCCCCCCCAACAGACACACATACCATCAGGCAGGGCTGGGCCTGCTAGCTGACACTCCTAATTGCGGCACTTGGAGACAACGCGCCTCTCGGATGGAATATTTCCCCTCCGCCATGCCATGATCTGACAAGCTAAAGACACAGCCTTAATAGCCTTGCAGAGGGGCAGGAAGCGAGGCGGAGGGAGGAAGAAGAGGCTAGAGGACAGAGAGAATCAGACTGGGGGGATGCTCCCACCAGTGAGTGCAGCTCAGGCCTCCATAACAGCAGAGGACAAGAAATCCCCAACAACAGGAGAAAAGAAATCCCCAGCATCGCCCTGTGATTAGAGTCTTATTCTGAAGTTCAGTACTTCCTATCTGTTTGATCTATGGGTGTAAGGATTTCAATACATAAAGGATAATCTTGGAACAATGTATCAAAATTCAAACTGTACTGTTGATATTCCTCTTGGTCTTTTCCAGTGGAAACCACTGTCAATGATCAAACTAGTTATCCGGGTAAATCCCATCAGTGGGCGGGCTTGTGCTATGGACACCCACGATCAAATAACCAGGCTTTTAAATTCTGGAGATTTATTATTTCTGGGGCTTATTTAGATGTCTGGGGTGGCAGATGCTAAAAAGGTTTTGATAACTTCTATCTAACTGAGCCAAACCCTCTTGTGTAGTATATAATTAGAGCTCAAACTGCTACACAGTTTGTTCCCAACTAATGACTGCTTGTATAACTAATTAAACTATGAACCACTGTTCAATTAATCATGCTATAATCTAATATTATAATATTTTTTTCCATTAATAATTTACACTGAACAAACAGTTGCACAGCATTTATATTAGAGCTACACGTATACAACAATTATTTATATAATTAATTAATCTATCACCTGCTATTCAATGAATCAATTAAGTACTATGTTTTCTTCTGGTTCTCTTACTCGCTATCATTCAAAGTGTTGTCTACACAACAAAACTTCATGTCGCATTCAGGGTTGTCCAATTCTGATTCTGTTTGGCTTAAACATATTTACTAAAGCTGGTATTTAACTACAGTGTTTAATGAGGTTCGTTTGTACAGGGAAATCACTGAAATGTGCTGGACTAAATCTGACAATACTATGTGCATTTACTTTGTAAAGAGTATATTTTATAAATAGATTTTCAAACCAATCTCATTGACTTGTAGTAGCTGACCCTCAAGTATGGAACGTTATTCAATGTAATGGATAATAAGACTAAAACACACATTACGGCAGTGTTTTTAACCTTGCTCTTATTCATAAAAGAATGCCGCAGTCCTGGAGGGAAACTCTTGTTTCAGGTATCCTTGGTTATAATTGTGAGCGCTAAAGTGGATCTCAGCGGCTCTGAAAGATATAAATGAGCACTTAATCACCCTGCACTGCTTCTGAATGTTGGGAATGTTTCTTACACCATACATTATGCAAATGCTTCCATGCCTCTCCTGCACACCTAGACACAGTGGGGGGATAATCAGCAACCCTGCTCACTAATGACTGCACTTAACACGGCCCATTGTCAGCTCACCAAGTACCCCAAGAGTGCGTGTGTGTGTGCGACATGCCTAATAAACCTCTGATGTAATAACAGTACTGAAGGAAAAACCACTCCAGTTCATATGGACAGACTAATACACATGCACACCACACAACAACAACGTCAGGACTGCACTTTTATGTGGCAAAATGGACACACACACACACACACACACACACTCATACACACGCTTTAAATGCTCCTCCTTCACACAAACAAATTAAATGAAAATCCAGCATGATTGTAGAGTGGAGCACTCCACTTAAGCAGCCCTAGTGTCTTCTGATTAAGGGAAAAAAGCCTTCGCCCCAGAGATAATTTTCATAAAATAGTGGTGCCTACTGTACTGTCTGATGAATCGTGCGTCTTTAATGCAGGCCACGATGATGGCGGGGAAAGATACCAGGCAAGAAATCATCAGCTGCCGCTTTCGGCTCTCTCTGATAGCGCCTTGATCACACTCGCCTTTCATTTAAAACAGCGTCGATCCCCAGGACAGACTTCTTTTCATTTACATATATTAGCTGGGTTCAAATGCAGAGATAGCTACGAGCAAATTTTCCCGGTCAGCTTTCGAACCCATATGCATAATGGCTCCCCAAGATGCAAGAAACATAGAGAATGGGAAAAAAAGAGGGGATATGCCATACATCACGTTTTCTTATTTGCTGTTTTACACTTTACATCCAGTCTGTTTGTCTTTGATGCATAGCTGAGGCTCTGCCACTAGTAGGCCTGAGGAGGCTGCGCATGCTGCTGGCCACAGATTGGACCGTGATGGGTTCGAACAGAGCCACTAAGAGAACATGACGACAGTATTAAGGTGAAATTCCCAGCTGTATTAGCGCCAGCTCCGGAATGACATGGGCTAAAGCTGCAAAGCTTCCAACGGTTAGTGACGATTAGGCACGGCTTGGGATAATCAATACCGGCTATCAATTCCATACTTTGTTCTGATGGATGAGGTTCAGGGACTAGGGGTAAGGAAAAAAGAAGCTGAGTGAGAGAGAGAGACCTAGAGATAGACAGTGAGAGAGCGGGAGAGAGAGAAAATGAAAACTACCTTGCTTACAAACTGAAGCATCTGAAAAAGACAGGCAAAGTCAAATAAATATCTTCAACAAATGCAGTGAATTCACAGAGGCATTTAACTTGCATAAGCTTTAGCAGATACATAAACAGGTAAATAAATAAAGAAATATTCCTAGTATCCAGAGTCCACCCACACACACAGGCCTTGTCCATTGAATGAGGGGCAGGATACAAGGTCAGTGGAGTGAAAGGAGGAGGAGGGGGAGGGAGGAGAGGGGATGGCGTGATGGCTTGAGTCAGGACTAATTACTTGCAGGCAAGGCTATGCTGTGGAGGAAGGGGTCACTAACTTTAGCCTGACACCTGAACGCCACGGCCATCACGGGCCCCCAGTCTAATCAGGAGTGATAGGACTCGGGCCCCACACTCTACAAGAGATGATAGCTAATGACAGGGGTGTTGCACACCCATAAGCATTACACTACCGCTGTTTCACCACAGTTTGTGTGCCCAAGCAGAAATCCATCCATATCATCACACATTCATATTAACACTGGTCTGGTGTTGTACTGCTTTAGGCAATCAGTTAATTGCTGCTTTATCTGAGCTCCATGTTGCCTGTCTCTGCGCTTTGACAATGCCTTGTCTCTCTTAATGCCCTGTGACAGTAAGCATTGTACTATCTGCTATGGTTAGTGTCAGTGGTGTCGGTGCACAATGAAAAAACGCCGTCAAGCAATTTGCCTCCCCTGTTTGAATTAAGGCACATCACCGCTCCTGCTGCTAATTTCCCAACTCTGACATCACCGGTTCCAGTCATTGCTATTACGGCTTACACCTTCACTAAGGTCACGTGGAGCTGCACTTTAAACCATCTATCCTACTTTTGTCACTAGCCGGCTATTCAATTCACTAAGCTAGGCTTATTGTTATTGTTCAGGCCAGAACAAAAAAAAAAATCTGCTTTTTTACATGGGTAAATAGAGGCTGCCATAGCACTGCAGCTGCATTCGCTTCTAAAGGTATCACGTTCCCGCATGTCTAAAAAGAGCCGCTTTAGAAATTCGCTACCTGCTTTTCAACAACTACAAAGGCATGGGCAGAAGAGTGAGCCACGAAAAAAACTAAAATAGCTTTTTCATGGGTAGAATTAATACACATTAGTATGCAAAGAAAAGCATCCCAAGGATCCAAAGGAGGGCTTTGTATTGTAAATAAGCATAAATGGCTGCAGTCAGGTATGTTAATGTGGATAATCATTGCAATTTCTGCAAATTATAACTGTCAGTGGGCACAAACAGACTATGAAAACATGAGGTAACAATTTAGCTTTTGTATTACCCGTATTCAAAGGGGGGGATCTCAGTGAAAGAAAAACAGGGAAAAGGAAGACTCAGCCCTGAAACATGCATGCCTTTTCAAAAATAGTTTAAGGCTAGCTGGCCGTTTTCAAAAATAATTTCGGACTTTCTGCACGCAAAAACCACAGAGTAATTATAATATGGTGGGGCAGGCGAAATTATTCAGAAATGACTCCATCTTGAGCGCTTGCCATCTGAAAAATGGTTTTGAGTCTTCCTGCTAAAATTGCTAGTCTTTGAAAAAATAATGGCACGTATGAAGATTTAAAATATGATATGATAAATGATTTGAAAGTTGGGCATTGTCTCCATTTAATGATACAGTAATATAAACTAGAGGCCAGCGACAGCTCTCATGGGACAATTTATGTCCGTGGAATCAAAGTCTCTGTGGACACATGCAGGCAATGCTGATCATGCTTCACTTTCCCATAGGATGGCCTATTTATAGAGGACCCCTTGTTTACTCTTTTGGAGGATCCTCTTAAAGATAGAGTTACTAGCAATACTAAGGACTGGACGCCAACTTGAATGCATTACTGTGCCACTGCCTGTTCTCACTGCCAAGGCCATTCTGAAGGAAATGACTTTTTGACTCCAAATGCTCAGATGAGCAAAATCAACAGTCGTCGGCGTGTTTTTGCTCCTGAAGGAGCTCCAGAAGTGCTTGTGGCTGAGTGAAAAGTGCCCTCAGGTAAGACAGTGAAACATATGTGGAAGTGAAGAAAGCTAGCGGCCCTGGCCCGTGTCTCTAATCACAGCGGAATGCAGCGGCTGCTGTGTCCGCCCCGCTTTGTGTGAGGAATCAAAGGAAAATGGATGCCCTTGCATTAGTACATCACCCATGGCTAACAGAATGATGAGACCGATTTGGCTGTATATCATATCTTACACTCCACTGCCTTCCCATTTCAGTCTATGTAATGGCCACAAATTATGGTTACAAACCCCTGGAAAACACTGTCTGGGGAGATGATCTTGAAAAGTAACTGCTGTAATTGCCTGTATGCCCTCAAAAAAAAGAGAAAGAAAAAAAATCGAGGCCATTAAAATGACATCCGTGTCATCGCAATGAAATGCAGACACGGAAAGAGTGTGAATGAAGAATCAGCTGCAGTGGAACAAAGAATTTCAGAATTTCTTTACTATCTGCTATCTGAGTTCTACAGTTTTCATATATATATATATATATATATATGTTTGCATCAGGCCAAAACAAGAACACATCCCTCTTTTTTTCTGCTCACACATAGTTACACAAAAAAAAACACACCCCCACTCACCACCACACACATATATAAAAGCAGGGCAAGTCCATTAGTGAGTGTTGTTGGCCTACAGCTGCTATGTAAATGGTTCTCACTCCAGTGCTGGTAATTTGGGCCTGGTTGGAAACCTCCTGAAGCATTATCACTCAGAAGAAACAAAAGGGCCAGGACGGGCGAGCCGGGCTCTTTCAGCTTTCAGAGCGGATCAAGCCGCAGCATTTAAAGACTTGTTCATCTCCAAAGTCAGCCGGGCCCTTTGTCTAAGCATGAGCCAAACAAAGGCCTCCTCTTCTTCCTCCAGTTCTAATACATGTTTGGGGGGCTGGGGGTGAGGAGGGGGGCAGCCTGATGGGGTTGGGGAGGGTGTGTAGGGGGGCTCTCAGAAATAATTACCTCCATAAGATCCCATCTCCACTCCCAGAGCCATGGCAAAATGGAGAAGCAACCAAAGGATGCAAAAAGCCCTTTATGCATGGCCTAGCTAACCCATCAGGCAATTTACAGTTGAGCTAGAGGCCAGGGAAATGGGTCCCCCTCTCCACACGCACATGATTACATACTTCTTTTTTCTTTTCCTCCTCCTTTAAGGCTAAAGCACACAGAGACACACACACATACATACAATTGTTTTTACATAATGTGAGGATGCCAGGTTCTACATTTGATCTATCTATCTATCTATCTATCTATCTATCTATCTATCTATCTATCTATCTATCTATCTATCTATCTATCTATCTATCTATCTATCTATCTATCTATCTATCTATCTATCTACACACACACACACACACAGACACACACACACACACACACACACACACTATACTCCAGTACATTAGACCCATATATATCCATATGTATATGCCCTGTATTCTATAACATAAAACTATATACATATGTACATATATTATAATACATCATGTATGCATTAAAGGTACATCATTATCAGGACAAAAAAGGCCTTTTTTGGCATTTGAGAACACATCCATACTAAATTCAATATTTCATAATGAATGGACCTATGGAAATGGCTACAAATTGAAATAAGTAATGTTCCATTAAAAGTTCCTTTAAAAAGTTAAAACCATTTTTTCTTTCTCTTGTAAAGTTACCATTGTAGGGATACAATGCTTTGTTCTGACAGTGACAATATGTACTAAGAATTCTGTTCAACTAACCCTAAACCTAAACAAAAAAGACATGGTTTTGTTGTTGAAATTCTGTACGATTTTTTGAAAGATTTTGTAAATAGCACTTGACAATGTCAGGGCTATATTGTTGGCCCTGACTTTGTTGGTTGGCCCTATTTTTCTCTGGTTTTCCTACAAATCCGGGCACTTTTGTATTGAAAAAGTCCACTCTCATACGCACAACCACACAGTCTTATTTAACCCTACGTTTAAGTATAAACATTTCCATGGAAATAATATGATAGAGAATGTTTCCTGTAATTTGCAACAAAACACATGGCAGAAATTTGATATCTGAGGCAGTCATTTGTTCTCACTGCAAAAACTATTGCCTGGAGTTCTTTGTGAAACAAATCTTTTGTGTATTACAAACAATAGAGCCACCTCCACTACAGAAAAAAAACAAAAACAGTTCAGTTCAGGAGTTCGCAAAACAAAACATGGCATCGGGACCAACCCTTTGGCTCAGCATGTTGTGTTTTACACGTTTTTATAGGTGGGCCTTTATATAGCACATCTGTGTTAAAAAGCGAGTGTGCGGGGGCCCACATGCACAGGGCTTAGATTACAGTGATTTACAAATGGGGAACTCCACTTCAAAAACATGTTTAACCACATAACCCCCCTGCCTTTCCAAATTCTCAGCTTCATGATGTTTACCTTGTGTAAATGATGAGTCTTGTGGGCCCTGGGCAAGGGGAATTACGGTCGCCCTGGGAGATCTGCAGCCTGATTCTCAGGGAGCACTGCGCTCATACATTCGCTTTAGAGTGGGATATTACTGTTCACATAGGGAGCTGACTGAGAGAGCTTGGCCTAGTTGGTCTCATTTGGCTAATTTAGCACACTGGACTGGAGACATCACATTCATTATCACACACTGCTGCAGACAGAAATTATAAGACTGTCTGGACTGTGTATTCAATGTTCTGAAGAACATACTTCCATTTCTCCTAATGTAAAGTGACTTTATGATGCTGTCTACTGCTGAATTTCCTACTTAAGGTGTCAGAGACCACCATTTCATTATTTTTATTCAAGTATATATAGAGAATATCTAGAGAAAATGAGTACATCAGATAAACATTACTAAAAAATGTAGAAAATCAAGCTCCACTCTTGCTTCAGATGTGAAAAGATTCACAGGTGTTTCTGCACTTTTACTGTAAAAAGACAACTTAATGCCATGGGTCTGAAAAGATGCGTAGCTGCCAAGAAACATTTACAGAGAAAGGGGATCAGACAAAATGAAGAACGTCTGCAAATCAAACAAAGAAGCTGCTGGTGTTCTCGGAACAATGGAATGGCCACCCCAGACCTCAACATAATTCAATTTGTTTGGGATTACTTGGAACTTAAGACGCAGAAAATGTAACCAACTTCAAAGACTGAACTTTGGAGGAAAAATATCTGCTGATTTCTTCGAAAAACTGAGAGCAAGTCTCCTAAAAGAGGATGGATGCTGTAATAAAGGTACAGAGTGGACTCTAAATAATGAAAAATGTTACTTTATATTTAGTTATTAAGGCTTCAGTCAGTTTCTGTTAAACATGTTTTCTACTCTAGACCTAAATCTACAAACTGAATAACCAACATGTAATGGCACTTTGGGCTGGAAATTAAATCAATGAAGTCTGACTTCTGCACTGTAATATACACCTGTCTATACATATACATCTATAAATAATGATACAAAAAATAGTCATTTGCAGTGGTAGGACAGAAAAACTCTTTCAACTCGATAAAGAACAGTTTCAATGGATTGTTCTTTAAAAATTCACAGGTTCTTTAGGGAATCAAAATGAGCTTTTCCATAGTATCGAAATAATGTAAATACACTTTTTTTGGCACCTTCATATTTCTAAAGAATGTAATGTAAAGCCTGTATGTACGTTTGTTTTTTAATAATAAAATACACTTGTGGACCAATGACAAGTTTATATTTAGTTTATTCAAAATAACACCTAAGTTAGCTATGCTTCCGCTCCCTTTCATTTAGTCTATGATTTAACATTTGGCTACAGTGGGCTGTGTGTGACCATGGCTGTGGCTACTTATGCAACTCAGCTGTAATTCCCAATTGCTGTAGGTCTTCCAAACTTCACCCTTAATTATGCCATAAAAAATAATATCAAAAATTGTTGAACAAAATTCACTCACATGTACATAAAGTCAATGGCATTATAACCTTTATTCCCAAATGGCTATATAATTATTTGGCGAGGTGCCACAAAGTTGTTTTAAAGAGAAATATACAGGTCAGCATTTAAATTAATCTCTCCTCCCCGCTCCCTCCTCACGAAACTGACTAATGATCAGAAAGTGCTAAACTCAGGAGTTATACCCTGACGAAGGCCCTACCAGCTCCTTTTAACACCCAGCTGTAATTCTGTGCAGGCTGAAATGTTGCTTACTCCAGGACCTTTTGCTGGAGCACAGCCACAAATTACTGCCATCACCCACCAGGCACCAGGCCCAGTCCTTCAGCGGCATGGGCACCAGACACAGGCATACAACCCCCCACCCGGTCCCACTTTTTTAACCTACCTTCACTATTAACTCATTAAACTACACTAAGCTATGGTATTATGACAATTAGGTCATTAAACTTAAATATTATAAATATACATCAGCAACCAAACCGGTCAAAACTAATCATGAGGTGCTGTTTAAAAATCTGAGCCAGCTGAAATTCAAGTCACTCTTCAACATTTATGTGCATGCAGTTAAAGTAAAAATACCTCTAATAACAGGTCAGCTAGGGATCTTAAAAAAAATGTTTCCAAAGAAATGGTCCTGATTTGTAATATTTATGAATTATTGCACTTGTTCGGCCAGTTGGATCAAGTGGCAAAAATAAGCTTTGCAATGAATCTGGTTCAGGCTATCCATTTCCTAAGCCTTTCTGGTATATGGCCTGTTTGAAAGCACTTCAAACACTGGGATTATGGGGTTAAACTACCTGAAAAATCTCCCTCCTACTAAGAGCTGGAACAGTAAAAAAGTTTAACGCCACCCCCTGCCCTTTGTTCAAGGCTCTGACTGATTAGAGCTGCTTGCTCTTCACCCCAACACAGCATTTCACTATAACTATAGTACCTGCTAAATATATCTTAAACTGCATGAGGACTTGTTTCTCTCTCTTCACTCAGTTCTTTCTCCATTGTTGGTGTTTGAGTTATTTGCAAAAAAAAAAATAAAAAATTGCATTGAGTCGATATGAGTCAACTGGTTATATGTACTAGCAGACATCTAAAAAACTGGGCAACAACAGTTAAAACCACCAGTCAGTTAAAATTCAAATCACTCTCCCACATTTATATGCACGCTGTAAAAGGAAATATATTGTAACATGTTTACTAGGAGTCTCTGAAAGAATACCGTTGTTCCTAAAAAATACATAGTCTGTGCAAAAGCGGGGCATCCAAGAACACATGCTCTTTGAAAAATGTAGAGCTTGATGCTTCCTCATGGAAATTTACTTTGTGGCACGAAACTAAAGATGTTTTTTTAAAAAAAAGCCATTTAATGGTGGAACATTTGAAGGTGCACTTACTGAAAATTGATTCTGACAGATTTAAAATGTTATGTGTAAAGAGAAACCAGAGGCTAGGAGAGGGAGTTCGTGTGTAGAAAGTAGGCTGACTTGCTAAATTCACAATAATGATTTATCTAACTGGACTTTACTAGTGCACCCAAACTCTGGCGCACCTTTGATCCAGCTGTAATTAAAGCCAAAAGTACAACAGTCTCATTTATTTCCAATACGGGTAGTTATAAAGGCGTAGTTTCACATGTGGTTCTCAGTTCAGGCCCATCTGGTTCTGGAGTTCATATATAAACAGGACACTTTGGGGAACAGAGATTAATTCAGCTTTGGAATGCCATTCAAAATGTGTTAGCTGTTTCCCCCAGCCAGGTCAAGCAAAGCAAAAACAAGTTAAGCGCTCATTTCGTAGAGGGCTGCATTAACATAGGAATTATTATATAATGGACCCTGACTTTGGTCTTATGTTTTAAATTATAGGTCCCTCTCAAATAAAACTATTAATCTTTTCTATTTTTTCTCCAAATGTTTTACAGTCCTGTTACACTTATTAGCTGCTGGCAGCCCTAAAACTTTTAAATGAAAGCCAAATTGCTTTGGTCATGAGAAAGGAAATTAAAGCTCACTCTAGGGGGAAGAATTTCACTCCGAGATCCTCCCAAGGTAGAGTTTCATAACCTCCTGCATGCCTGCTAAAGATGTCACCGCATACAGGACTGTGTGTGTGTTACTGATATAAAAAGAAGGGCCATAATGGGAACAACATGTTCATTTCAGTGAGATTAGGCGGCTGGCATGTTTTACATTGGGAGAAGACAGGCCCTGGGTCCGAGGCAGAAAGAGGAGGAGAAGGAGGAGAAAGGCTGGCAGGAGAGTGGGCGTGGAGGAGGAGAAAGATGAAGGAGAAAAGAAGAAAAAGCAGGAAGAGGGAGGAGAGAGTGGAAAAAAAACAAGGGCGCACAGTATCACTCATGTGAAGCACCACACTTATATAGAGAACCTGGTGCTGTTTTTGCCACAAACAAATCTCCACAAGCTAAAGTATTGTTACTCTACTCGAGTGACCGTTTCTTATTTCAGTAAAGAAAAATCGAATATGCTCATGGAGAGAGTGTTTAAAATGGTTTCAGTCTTTTACTGTCATATACACACAATTTGGAACTACAACCATAGAAGCATTCATAGGAGATCCTGCTGGTGTGGGTCGAAGTCAGTTTCCTACCTTTCAATGATGCACAAAATGGCTACGTTAACGGAAATGAACCTTAGTGACATGGTGGCTGTATTTGGACACTGCATTAGCTAGGTCAGTTAGCTAACTATCCCTAGGGGTTTTGGCAGTTAACACTGGAAATGGTACAAAAGCTGTCAGATCAGAAGCCTTGTCTTCCAGTGTTAATGTTTGATTAACTATCTGATTCTAACAGACAAGATCAGATGATATTTGCTTAATATGCAATATGACAATATGCAATATGCAGTTTTTTTTAATATGACAGCTGAGCACTGATTCATTTAACTAGCTAGACAAAACAGCAAGGTAATATGTATGTTAGCCATGTGATGAGCTTGTCTAGCTAAATCTTTCATTTTTTCCCCTCAAAATTCCACATTTGCCAACTGACTAAGTAGACGCTGCATGTGATATATATATGTGATATATAATGTGAATAAGGGGAATAGCTGCCCTGTGTGGAGAATCTTCAGGCTGCTAAATGTAAGTGAGTGAGTGAGTGAGCAGGCAAGTCCATCAGGTTCTAAAACAGCACATGCACTCACCGGTCTCAGCTGAAGGGCAGTCCTTGACGAAGAAAACGTCTGCCAGGTTGTCCTCCTCTGGCGGAAGGCCCTGCTGGTGCAGCTGCAGCTTGCGCAGGCCCTCGTTCTGCTGGTGCCTGAGCGAGCGCAGGTGCTGCACCAGGCTCAGCTTGGCCTTGCTGGAGTAGTCACACAGCGCACAGTGGTAGGAGCACAAGTCCGAGCTACAGGCACTCTCCTGCTTCTGCAAGTGCTGCAGCCGGTAAAAGGGGAAAACATAGAGGGGAGAGGAAAAAAAGAGAGGGAAGAAAAAAGTCATTAGCCGATATGCTTCACGTGGAATTACAGTTGTTTGTCTCTCTGGCCAGGGACAGCACCTACACGAACCAGATACTTCCCTTTTCCCTTTAAAAATCTCCCTGACACAAACTGCATTCCTTCCAGCTTTGTCCCAAACGTAAATACAGATAACAGAGAGAGATTGTCAGAAGCCCTGTACTTCAGTGGCTGCTGTCTGATGAGGAAAGACAGACAAACTGAGAGAGAAAGAAAGAGAAAAGGAGGAGGGAAGGAGGAATGTCTCTGTCTGGCATCACATAATCCAGGACACCAAGAGTAATTCACCACGACAAAAAAGTCCAGCTTAACTTTAAGTCTGGCCTGCGCAACTTTAGGCAAGGGATAAGGGGGATGAAAGGAGATGGGATCTGGTGGGGGTAATTTACTACCTGAGTGGAGATAAAGAGAGAAAAACAAATCTACAGAGCAAGCCTATAAAACTACTGCATGCCGGTCTCCTCCATGCAGAATGAAAGAGACAAAGTCTGGAGATGAACATCTAGCTGTTGCATACAGACCTACACTGTTAAAAATAAAGGTGTAAGAAGGGTTGCTTGGAGCAATCCCATAAAAGAACAATTTTGGCTCAGCTCAAGAGGGTTTAAATCAGGAATACACTGATCAAATATTTTAGTGTACATATCTGCCGATAAACATTTCTGCAGAAATAGGGACTAAATCCACCTAAATTAGCCCTGCATAAATATGTAGCATGTATTTCTGCAGTTATAAGAACATGAATAAAATGCACAGTAGCACAGCACTAACTAAACATGTTCTTCCATCTAATAAATACAGTCATATCCAAAAATATGGATGCCCATAGTCAAATTACATGTTTTGATGAAAATATTTTAACACATAATTGACAGAGAACACAATTCTGCACATGTTAATGCACAGTTACTGTTTATTTGCTGAATTTCATATAAAAATAAAGAAAAACATAAAAAGATTTTATATACATTTCATACATTATGCTTAATTTCTTTTAATATGTTAAAGAAATTGTGCACTAAAATCTGTAGAAAAGTGCCACATTAAAGCAAAATGTGCATTAAATATAGGGTTTAAAATATCAGTCAAATGTACCAGTATACTTTTCTTTAAGCAAACGTCTGCTCATGTTTTAAAGAAACATTTGTGTGCATGAGATACTTTAGAAGAACGTTTCTAAAGTATAAAGAGCCACTAAACTTTGGTTCTACATCAATTTCTATAGCTTGCATCCAAGCCAAGATCTCATGTTTGAAGACGGACCAAAAACACTACATTGACAGACAAACATACAGGTTGCTTTAGTCTGGATAAACATATGCCGTTGCATATGTAAGGCTTTTGGTGAGGAAGGCTAGTGACATATTAGTAAATGGCTAAACCCCTGTGGGCCCACCGCCACCCCCCCCCCCCCCCTCTCTCTCTCTCTTCTCTCCCTCCCTGCACAAAGGCCTCTGCTCCCCCAGGCCCCACTCTATGTGTGTGTGCATGTTTGTGTACACTAACCCACAGGACCTCGGTCACCGCCATATTGCTGACGTTCAAGAACTGGGCGTACAGTGGCGAGCAACACACACACGCTCACATAAACACACACAAACACACACCAACAATGTGCACTTGGGTTTCATAAAAGCTAAGAGGAAATCCTGTGCCACTTTCTCATGCTAATTCAGTCACTGTTTACAGCTATTAGAGTGCAGTTCAGCGCCTCATTTCTCTCTCCATTATGGCATCCAGTGGGTCAGCTGGTTAGAATAAACTGAACAGCCTCCCTCCTCATGCACCCACTCACACTACACAAATGGGGTTCTCCTCTTTAAGGGGCAACACACACACACACACACACACACACACACAGAGAAAGACACACACAGGTAGCTAGTGGGACTTCCTAAGCTTGTTAATTCAGACAAGGGGCTCATATAGAAGGCTGAGCACAGAGGGGGAGAGGCCAGAGAAAAACGGAGGAGTATTTAAACCATGGCTTTGTGCGCAAAATCCGAACTGTCCAGCTTTGCGCATTGTTCTTTACAGGCCTGATGTGTGGCAAACAGTGGGGGTCTTACATTCAGAACAGCCTGCCAATTGTGTGCTTTAATTTGGGCTAAAGTTTTGCATTAAAATTGTGCAGAGTTGCACCATGCAAGGCTTTCACACAGGCTGGTAACCCTGCCACCCACCTACCGACATACACACACTTTAGTATACAATGTCCGGATATGGGGTCATATATGTGTCCAATATGTATAACTCAAATCGTCACTTTTCTTTTCCAAAGAAAAACATGTACCTCCAATTTGTCGATTTTTAGTTTTCAACATCATTTAAATATGGCAGCTGTCCTTTACACTGTGGAAAACATTCATGATGACTGGACCCACAGAAATTCTCCAAAATCACTTATAATCTCTCAACATTAACTTGTAAAAAGTTAAAACATTAAAAGTTAGGAACATTTTTGCCTTCTCCTGTAAAGTTATTTCAGAGACATATGTTTTGATTTGGACAACAACGATTTAAAAGTATCTGTACATAATAATGATATGCTTCATATAGGTTACGTGTGTGAGTGTATATTTAAAAATTATACATCTATATGTATCATATATAGCAACATTGTCCAAAAACCTCCAACTATTTCCAAAAAGGTAATTTTACAATTTTTTCGCCTTTCAATGTAAAGGGATTTAGTTTCAAGTTATTTTAAAGCTTTTCTATTGATTTTCTATTGACTTGTTATGAACTTTTTACACAGTGTAAAGGGCGATGATATGTAAGAATCTACTAGGAATAGCAATATATACTCTAGGCCTACACACACACACACACACACACACACACACACACAAATTTAAGCCTAACTATAAACCTTATCTTAGCATCAGTAACCATAATGAAATGATTTTGTTCTTTCAGTTTAAAAAAATGAAACATGTATCTTTGGTAAAAATAATTTTTCAAAGACAGGACTATTTTGTTGGTCCTTTAAATGTAGATTACTGGGAACTTTTTGCCCTGAAAATGTATGAAAACAATCACACAAACACACACTCTCTCTCACTCTCTCTCTCTCTCTCTCTCTCTCTCTCTCTCTCTCTCTCTCTCACTCACTAAGATTCCCCCCCTCCTAACAGAAGCCCATCCCCCATCGCCATTCCCCGGGCAAGCCAAGCATATCAAGTGTGCCTACAGTACTCACAGGCTAATGAACAATGCACAAAAACAAAAGCGAGAGCGAGGCCTCCATTATCTGATCTTCCGCTGGAACACAAAACGGGCCTTCTCCGGGCCCTGGAGGAAGTGCCAGCCAGCCTGCAGGTGTGAGCTGCCTAAAAGAAAAGCCTTTGACTAAATAGATTCTTTGACTGTCAGGGATTAGAGTCATGGCACCAGTGGCAACACACATCTTTTCTTTTCCCTTTCTCTTTTTTGTTTTTTCACTCTTTTTTTTGGAAAACTCGGCAGAAATTTTCTCACGAGCCTGCAGGACTGCTCTCCGTAAGGGGCTCTTTGGTGGTCATTGAAACGTCTTAAGTTTTAATTAAGTTGGAGTTGTCAGAAGAAAGCTTTTTTGGCACGGATTCAGGGTCATTAATTACGGCTATCTTTGTTTCTTTCTAAAGGGAGGGCCTCCCCAGACATTGCGAGGTTACTGCTATGGCCTGCCTCCCCGCGGCCCACAGACTCAAAACACAGTCCAGCCCAGCACATAAAGCTTTCAAAAGGGACTCTACTGAGTCCTCACATCAGCTACACTTAACATTTCAGGCCCACACTTCTGCCCTTAACTCCAAGTGCCACTGCCTGGAGAGGCTGGAGTCTTTGTTGCGTAGTGGTTTGGAATACGTAATTAAAGAAACTGCATTATAAATACGTTGTTTGTGCTGTATTGTCCGCTCCCATTAAACCTTATTTATACATCAGCACAATCTTTGCCAAGTGCAATCTCACCCCGCTTCAATTTAAACCCCTCTCGTTCTTCTCAGAACCAGATGTCTGGACAATGTTTGAATCATTAATTGATTTTCAATACTTATACAGTTAGTGCAACAGCACATGGAACATTCCAGCCTGGCTCTATTAAGATGGGTTTCTGAGAAAAATAACAATATGATTTGTTCTCTCCGCATGATGACCAAACCATATTACGCTGAATAACTACCACTGATAAACAACCATTTGCTTCAGGGCACGCTGGCCAGATATTGTGAGAGGTACATTCACATCCTCACATTGCCATATTTGAGCTCCTGCTGAATTTTATCCCGCTCTCGCAGCCTCCATTACTGGCTAATATGACGTAGATTAGCATTGCATGTGAATGGGGCTGACCGCAGACCCTAAATTATTCTGGATCACAGTTATTGCTGAGTATCCACTTTCATGGTCCTAATAAAACACAATACATCGGACTTGTCAAATGGTTTAAGTATTAGACAGAAACAAACTGTCTACAATTTTAGAAAACATTAATATATTCTCAATCAGCAAATTCTTGGTTGTTTGTTCAAGCCCTATATTAAAATACAGTATTTTTCTTTTCCCTTTTATAGACCCCTTTGGCATCCACCCGAGGTGTTCTGAACCTCAAGTCCAAGGATTCTGATTTATGAGGTTTAAACTTACCATTTCCAGTCGTTCCCGACTCAGGGAACGGTTATACACAGCCTGCAAAAATCAAAATGTTTGTGGCATCTAAACCACCCCCCCCTCCCAATGTCAGGAAACTGCTGCCAAGGGAGAGGAGCCTCATTTATAAAAGAATTCAGCCTCTCCACAACCGAACCTTGTCGAGGAGGTGCGTTAGAACGCAAGAAAACAAAAAGAAAAAACAAAAGCCAGCAGATAAATCTTTCAAAGCCTCTGTCAAGCACTTAGGGAATAAGCAGAACTCTGAAATCAGTCCAAGTGTTGTTGTTGTGGGTGGCAAAAAGGCCCATCAACGACAATATGGGGGAGCACTTGTGTCTTTGATGGATAATTGTTCCGGATTAGCATTTGGCAAACAACCAAGAGTGGCAACCCCATGGGGACCAATCATTTTAGCTAACGCCTCATCTCTGGGCACCCCTCAGCATGCCAGTGTGCCATACTCTTCCCGTGCCACAGATGCCGGGGGTCCCAGGGCGGGTGGTCTGAGGGGGCGTGCCCCTCTCCCCCACTACACTCTCAGGGCCTAATCAGGCATCCGTTTGACGGCTCAGAGGGAAACGCTGCATAGTGCCAGGCTGCCAAAACAATGCAAATCAAGGCACTGGGGACCCCTCTTCACCTGTCAAAACCAAGCTCCAATTCCCAGGGAGCTTGTTTTTTTTTTCCCTCCCCCTCCACAACCTGACAAGGGGACTTATTTATTTATGCTGACTTCAATGATTACAAAACAGCTCCTCTCACCCTCACGTCTGCCTGTGTGCTGACGGCAGTAGGAGTTTGGTTGTAACGCCCGCAGTGACAAAACCAGACTCATTAGCTGCGCTCAGAACAAGGTGAGGGGGCCGTTCGTTCGAATCTCACCGTTAATTCCGCCTGTTCTGGCTCGCTCTCGCTGAGAAAAGGGAAGGGGAAATGAAGGGAAAGAGAAAATCATTTCATCCCTAACCAAAGACAAATTAGGGCATTCTGCGCAAACATGGCTTTTTCCTGTCATTAACCATAAAAAAAGCGCCAACTAATGAACACATACCTAAAATAAGCTGTGGCATAATTGCCCTGGAACCACGTACTGCCACAACTATTTCTTAATAACATGGTGTGGTGAAATGAAAACTGTATCTGTATCTATATGCATCAGCATTTTTTTTCTGTCGCCCTTTTCTCCCCCCCCCCTTTTCCAAAGATGCCTTGTTCGAATGCTTTTAGAACGACAGCAGTTTCCGGTGTAACTCCACGGCCCCCGCAAGTCAGGAAAAAAGAGAGCGAGAGAGAGAGAGACAAGCAACAAAAGCCTGTTTTGTTCCTCAAAGCATTTTAAACACATACCAGCTTCACTTGGAGGCCAGCCAGGTATACAATTCCATCAATACTGACACCCCACAAACACATGTTACCAGTAACCGCCTGGAGAAATAAATGAAATGCTATATCATGGGTACTGTGGAAGTTGGCAACCTGACCAAAATTCTTCTGTGAGAGGTATGCCCCCTGCATTCCATTTCAGGCTCTTTCACAAGGCCACTGTCTTCTCCGCTGAAAGCACACAATGGGCCTGAAAAACCATCTTCTTTCTGCCCATGCTCTCTTCTGCCTGTACAAATCTGAAGGAATGTATCAAAGAGCTCCAAATTGCCTCCACTGTTTATTTTTTTTTTTCTCTTTCGCAAAATCCATCCGGGACGTCACATGTAATTGTGGCTAGGGGTACACGGCCAAGGCAGAGCCGTACTGGTTAGCTGCTTAGGTCATGTAACAATAATAATCGTCCTTACAGATGGAGGCCAAAACGGGTAAGCGAATTAGCACAATGAGTCTTTCTGTGGCGCTCTCTCTCCCCCAGAGGTGGCTAATAGGCAGAGGAGCCATGGAGGAGAGGCAGGACACACCCAAGGGTCTCTCCAGAAAGAAACTAGCCCATAACTACCACAATCCAGTCATAGCCTGTTATTTCCCATAACTGCTCTCATATAAGTTGCCCAGGTCTGGAGTTATGTATGCTCCAATCTGCCAAGGCCAATTCAGAATGGTGATGTAAGGGAACTAAGGTGAAAAGAGTCTTCAGAATAGGGCTGTAATAATTACCTGACTGAACTTTATTACTTAATTTACAAAAATCGATAAATTGTACTTTCTTGATAATTAGTGGGCAATTTAAATAATGATATTTCGTATTTAAATTCTCCTACTGGTCTCTGTTACAGTAAGAAACAGATCAATACCAATGTAGATGCTCTTTTTGCCACTTAGGCTTCCTACTTTGTCTTCTTTAGTTAAAGTATTTTGGAGTCGTTGAAGGATATGTATGGTTTGTTATTGTTCAGTTAATTTTATTGTTTAGCACTTTTAAAAACTCAAAATAATTGTCAGATTGCTTGATTATTAATGTAACCCATAGTGACAACCCTAAATCAGAACTACAGAGGAAACAGGCTGTGAGTTAGAGCTATCAGGTCTGACTGACCAAGCCTAAACTGGACCATGCCTGTAGCCTGTCCATGAGAATGTAAGCTCATGTAAATGCTGGCTGGCTGAGAATGACCCAAATAGATCTTGTTAAAGATGCCATCTTTCTATGAGATTACTTACTGGTCCAGAAAATATTTTTTGAACCCCTCAAATATGCCTTACATTTTACTTTATGAGCCCTGACCAGTATGTAGCCCATGTGTGCATGCATATGCACATATGCAATAGAGGACCCGACTGTGAGAAATGTCTTTCAACGATTTTAAAATGCTGATTGATCTGCGGCGCAATATTTCATTGATCGCTGTTAGCGGTGATTCTCACTCACTCACTCACTCACTCCTAAAGTAAATACAGCTCTGTGCTTTGGGAACGAACCATCCGGCAACTTCGCACATACCTCACCCGAAGTAATAGAACATGGAGGGAGACAGAGAGGGAAATATTTTCACAGGGAGCTAATGTTGTTGATCTGGTATGTATCATTAGGCCTGAGATAGTGGATATGAGGCAAGGGCACTGCGAGTGCCTCATGAATAGGAAAACGGGGACAATATGGACACCACAGGACACAGCAGAATACGGCTGCATGATATGAATACAATACCAAATTGTTAACATTTTGTTATTGTTTGCGATTTCTTGAAATAGATTTTAAAACACATGAGCATAAGAAAGCTTCAGTCTGTACATATTTCATCAAACTCTGCAAAATTACAATGGATTATAATCAAAAATCCACAAAATAAAAACTTCTAAGAATAACAAAAAGCTTGTACATTCTAACGTGGTAAAGCGTGCTCTGCATTATTTTTGCCCACAATTACTTCTGCTAGTGAATCATATGAATGCCTTGATTTATTCAAACATCTACAGAAACATCTGGTATAACACTCAGTGACTGGTTAGAGTGTCTTCTGCATATTGCAGCCTTCTGAAATACCAGTATCACAAAGGCCAATACTGCAAACTTGATTAACAAGCAATATACTGGGCAGCCTTACTTCATGCACTGTGCCGAAGACTGAGCCATTATTGCTGTGGCAACACTGGCCTTCTATGTGTGGAGACTAAGAGATTGGCATGCAGTGGCATTCTCTGGTCACATGCCTGTCCCAATGGCCCACTGACTGAGAGAAGACTGTCTGCTGTGCACTCTCAGGTCAAAAGGTCTGTGCTTGACTGTCCTGACCTTCAAGCAAATGCAATGCCTGAATCAAAAAATAACAAAGACGTAATCTTTTTCACTGATGGCATCTCAAGGTGTTAGTAAGATTCCTACTCTTTTTAAAGCAGGATTATGCTTATATATGCATTATGCACATTCCTAAAATGCAAAGGAGGCCCCATATTCTAAAAATCTAATTCACAGCGAAGAATAATGTAATGGAATCTCTTGCTGTTGATTTGCCACAAGATGAAACTCTTGCCATTCCATGAGGAATAACCAGGCTTAAACGTGTAAGCAGGAGCGCCGGGGAATTACATCTGCATATCACCTCTCGCCTCAATAGTTGATACGGAAGATTAAGAAGTAGTGCTTAATCTTCACTCTGCTAATCCTTCCCACCGCAAAGACAGACACGAGTGCTCGTCCGCTCTTCAAATTGCCTTAAAAGAAAGCAAACTCCCAATGAAAATGGAGGTGTATTTATATTATGGTGATTTAAAATCTGTCGCCTGGACACTTATTTCCCATTAAATCCGTTGACCTCACCATTACCCTTAAAAGCTTTGCTTGTCTTCGGCAGGAAGTGAAGAAGTCCAGAGGCTCCAGCGCCTCTGCACTTCAGCCTCTTCTTTCCATGATTTAATTTATCCGAGCGTTTCTTTTTTTTTTTTTTCACAAGTTCAGCCAGATCAGCACGGACTTGACTTCCTCATCTAGCTCTGCACAAATCGCTCAGAAAGGGCAAATTATTTGGCCAGCTTGCCTCTTTCATATGGCTACACTCACTCAGTCTTTATGCCAGGAACAGAAACAAGGACATTTCACAATAGCTGGTTGACCAGAGCTGTACACTCGGCATCTATAAACTAATAACTGCAACGGGAACGTGAAGAAGGTGCAATTCAAACGGGGAAAAGCCGGAGCATTTGTTTATTCAAACTGCAGATAGTCCTTCACATCTCACACAAAAGAACATATTCTCAATACAATGCATTGAGGCCAAACTGATGCCATTTCTGGTGGGAATTTTCCATTTGAATTTGTACTATGCACTGAAAATCTTTAATACAGGAAATGTAACTACGCTAATGAATGCATGCACTGGCTGTTCATACACACAGCATTTGCGCTCTGGAACAGTACAGCAGGCCTATATTGAAAACTCCCACTGCCCAGTTACTTTGCTTTGCTTAACAAGAAAATGATCGCTCTTTGCTCATAAAAGAGCAAATTATAAAAGAGCAAGTGACTAGATGGACTCCAAAAAATGTATAACATTTTTTATTTTTCTACATTTGAACACTGAATACGTCCTTTAGTCATGATGACTGCTCCAAAACTGCTTGGAACAAAATCTCTTTTTGCCTTCTTCTGTAAAATGGAGATGCATTTTGGAGTTCCATGATTTTGGACAGCCATGATCTGCATTTTAAAGTTTTTATTTTATAGCCTAAAAATGCAATACCTAGTTTCTGGGTTGCACAGACTTAGGAGGAACAACTACAAATATTTATGTATAATATAATGCTGTTGTCAACAGTCTACTGCTCCAGCATTTTTAATAAAATTTCTCATTTGTACCAAATAATTAAACCTAATTATGTCGAAATGTGACATTTAATGGTGCACTAAATTATCTTCCAACGAACTATAATTAGTGCTGCACCAATATTGATATCGATCTGCCCCGATACTGACACTTAATTACAGTATCAGTATTGACAATAGAGAAAAGTTATACCATGAAGCATTTCTGGACATGCATGCTCGCTACTGAGTGATGATTTTCATGCATGCCAGTTAATAGAGCTTAACTCAATGAAGCAACATGTTAGCAGTGAGAGATTATTTCATGTTTAGCACAAGCAATGCATGAGAAGAATGGTATAATAAAAATGGTATTTAGTAGGTTAGTGATAGTTTTAATCAGTATCAGCACTGGCAGATACTTGAGGATCAGGTAACAGTATTGGAAGGAAAGAAGTGTTTCTGTTGCACGCATAACCGTAATCAAACCATGGAAAAAGTTGAAACATTTTCCATAGAATTGTAATCGACTTGAATCTTCATGATGTCAGAGAATTACACCCATCGTCTGGACAGTGTGGCACTGTGATGGTTTGTCTCATGGCCCGCATCTCTCCTACACAACAAGGAGCCGCTGCAAAGATGAGGCAATCTCCCACCTCACATATCTGATAAGGTTGCAAGGCAAGCCCTGGCCCAGGCCTGGTGCTTCTCCCTATTCATGCTTTTAAACACTGAAGCCTTTCATGTCCCATCTGCCTTTTCCCCTCTGACAACAGCGTGGAGGTGGGTCCCTGATTTGCATCCTATTAGAGGATGGAAGGATGGAGGGAGGGAGGGGGAAAGCGGCATCAGGATGCGGAGGGGGAACACGTTTAAAGAGCCGTTTCTCCTCCTTTACTCCTCTCAGTCCTCAATGAAAGCGGCTCTTAGGCAGAGCTTTGCATATTCTCTATGAGAAGCTACAGGAGACGCTTTTAACCTTTGCTTTCTCAAGAGGGCCCAGGCAAATAGCAACAAAGCATACAGACCGACATGGACACACAGCCGCACACAGAGCCCATCATCCACACTTACACACATTCGTGCACACACAAACACGGCCTATATTTATTTTCATTTGAGGAAGAGAAATATACCTGCAAAAAATTTGTTAACGCTTTTCTATCAAAGGAATTTTGAAAATTTAGTCGTCACCAAATTTTTGACACCCACGCACAAACAATGCCAAGCGCCCACTTTAAAGATGACTTCAAACATACAAAAACATATCAATTCATGCAGAAGTTTCAGATCTATTTTCAGAGTGTGACAAAGTAAGCCGATACAACCAATACTGTTAAAGCTTCAAACCACAGTTTATGCAGTCATGGCCCATAAAAGGAAGGACATTGTTTTTTGTTGAAAAGGTTTAGCCATAGTCTGCATACCAGGGTCCACTCAAGATACCACTGGCCACTCTGAAGATTACTGAAATGTTTTCCTTTGTTCCCCACCAACGAATGGCAGACACAAGTCAGTTCTCCATCCTCGCCTCGGATTCCATGTAATAAAATATTCTCTGGATTCATGGAACTGCCACTGTGAAAACAGATGTTCTTCTGGAGGGACCTCAGCCATGTTCTTTTAGCAATTCACAGCTACACAAGGCATTGTAGTGATGCTGGTATACAATTGCTGGAATTTTAATTAATAGTCAAATTCTAAATGCTTCTATGTGCTGATTACTAGATGATATTTATACCAGGAGCAAATTTAAACCAGGCACCAACTTACAAATGGTGCCCAGTGTGAGGAAACAAGGCCAATGTTATAGTACATACAGAATCATCAAAACATGAGGTAAGGATCTGTGTATTTGGTAAATGCTCTCCTGGTACACAACTAGTTGGTCATAACATAACCACTACACTATAGGCCATGCCTGACACACTGATCCCTTACTGTAATCATTGGTAAACACGTCAAGACTCAATCTATTTTATTGAGGTGACTGAATCAATCAGTCACTCAATAAATTTCTCAAATATAACATTCAATTGACATTGAGAAATGTATAAGAACAGACATTATCACTTCACATCACATCATGACTGCTGCAGCAACACCACTTGGTACAGTGGCTTATATGAGGGTTGGAATATATGGATAGTTGTAATCAAACATCCTAATGGAACTCAAAGGTCCTAAAACTAAACACAGCACCTTTGGCCAGCATATCCTGCTATCAGTCATCTCTACACCAAGGGCCGGGCAGAGCAGGAGAGGAAAACAATGCACATTCAGAGAAAAAGAATTTTAATTCTAACACTAATGCAAAGTATTAATGTTGGCTTTGGCCATCTGGCTGCCACAGAATGCTTTTAAGCAATTCCAACACTTATGAAAAAATGATAATTCAAGGGGTTAATTTAACTAAATGTGCTGAAAACTCATGAGCGTAATCCCAAACAAGTGAGTGGGACTTCTATCAGGTCTATTTCAAAGCATTAAGGATTACTAGTAGCGGTCTAATCCTGCTGAACCTAAGGGAGGTAAATCGTATTGTGTTGGAAATCCTGGCTGGGGAAGAACAGGAGGTTAAATGAGTTCTTTGCTCTGTAATCGAATATCACACACCACTCATCTATTCAGTGAGCACCTAATGTTTAAAATCAATTACCAGAGGAATGCTTTCTAGCTTTCGTTTACGCTAATGTGCGCAAAAATTGCCTCCTAAGAATGCTGTTCTGCTTTGACTATACTGTTTTGGGTGATGGTGCTATTAAATGATATCAATACGGATCCATATCCTAATAATTTTCACACACGTTCAGTTCCATACAATAATTGAATGGCTTCATCATCTTTTGAAGAAGTATGCTCAAGTGAAACATCTGGGCAAGAAAAGGTGACCATATGCCAAAAAAGTCCAAACTGAAACATGGGGAGGAGCTCTGGGGAATCGAGGCATACATTTATCGTCCAATAATGAGTCCTACGTTTGCTCTATCTGTGTGTCTAGAGAGTTAAAACAAAGCCAATTACCTCCAGTCTGCTTTTTTTTAACAAGAGTATCATATTATTGCAATTCAACTCCTTCCAGGGCTGGCCTTATCAGAGCTTGATGAGTCATCCTTTGTTAAGCCGGGCCCAAATCCCATGAGAAATGAACCGGGTGGAGGGGGGAGATAGAAAAAAAAAGAAAGAAAGAAGAAAAAAAAATGACAAACTTCTGCCACTCTTTGTTCGCAGCAGTGTGACGCTCCCTTTTGGTGCCATGGAAGTCTATGTAACACCCCCCTCTCCCCCTGCTCCCATACCTGTCAGCCTCAATAGCCTTCACAGTGGCTGCACACAGACAAATGGGCTGACCTGGCCGGCCTAGCTGACCCGAGGCCAGCAGGAAGATCACATCTGGTTATTAATATCAGAGCATCCTCAAATAGGGTTCCCCCATCACTGACCCCCCCCCCCCCTCTACACTACACCAGAAACACAGTGAGAGAGGAGGGAGAGGTGGGCTTCAATTAAGCACTGAGCAGCTAGTGTTGTCAATCAACACCCGCCGGACCAAAACCCATGGCCCCTCTGAGCGTGGAGATGACCATCTGCTTTCGTGTGCAGGGAGGGGAGGGGGTCATATGAAGGGGTTTAGGTAGTATGGGAGAAATTCCTATTAATATCTATGAGGATTACTAACAGCAGCAGGGCCTGGCTGAAGCCCTGGCTTTGTGTTTGCAGCCACACTTGTCTGTCTTTATGCTTTAATTATGCCTTCCCCCCTGCACTGCCCTCCCCTGACAGATTCCCATTGTAATCCCCTGTGCAGGTGAAAGACGAGAGCATTTGAATAATCTGCCCGGTCCACCAGGCAGAGGGAGTGCAGACATGCGGTTTATGCATGCAAGCAGCAAGCAAAACATGCTAGTATAGTTTGCAAGGTTGTGCACCTTCTCTAGAATCACATGATAGACTGCAATGTGTTACAACAGTGGCCACCACAATATTTTACAACAGACACAACCTCATCCTCGTTGTGTTGAGCTTTTTACCATTAACCAATAACAAAAATGTATAACATACGAGTTGTATTGGTAACACTTTACCAAAGGGTAGCATTCATAAAGCAACATGACACCCACAGAAGCCTTTCATAAGAACTGACATAAACCTACATAAACATTTCTATGCTTATTCTGCAAAGTCATTTGCTGTCATTTCAACTCAGTAAATGTTAGGACAACGAATGCTTGTTGTCATAACCCTTATATACGTCTAGAGAGGTTTATGTTTATTGTTATTAACGTCTTATGTAGGTGCCATGTAGCTTTATGAATGCTGTTGCCCAAACATTTTGAACGTTTGTATTGATCATCCATAAGAAGTTGGCAGCCGTGTGCAAGTGTTAGACAGAGCGTCTTTTATGAGCCTACATTTGCTATTTTGCACTTATAACCAGCTATGGTAACACCTGTTTTCTAGCTACTGCTAAAGCCTCTGGGCTCTGTATCTAAAGACATGTGTTACCTTATCATGGCTAATTCAAACAGGTTTTAGGCTCCTTGATTTGCTTTCATTTAAAATATCTGCTGTGCATATGTCCTAGCCAGCAGGCCTACTTGTGGATGACTGGGTTAAACTGACCAAATGCTACCCTTGTCCACCATTGAGCAGGACACAGCTTGAAATGGAAAAGAAAAAAAAAACACTCAGCGATCTTCCATCTTGCTCACATTCCAATAATATCTGTACCCTCATCGTCTCTCTTTCATTCTGCTTTTAGAAGTGCAGTATGTGCAGCACCTTCTTTCTTCTTCTCTTCCATCTTTTTTTCAAAGATAGCCAGTAAAAATATATCTAGAGTAAGAGTACGCTGACCAGAAATATCAGTTTGCTATTGACAGGCTGTCAAAAGGAGATGTAGTTATCAAATTGCTGCCTTTTTGAAGCACTGGAGGGTCTATAGGGGTGAAGCGCAGGACGATGATGATATAGGAAGGGTCTGAAATAGGGCCCTGCGCCTGCTATGGACTATGCACAATGACTTTTTATGCAAATACACTCAACTCAATCTCCTGTCCATTTGGCAATCACACCGGGTGAAATGACAGTCCAATAATTAGAGCTGCATATATATGGGGCATTTGATTTTCAAATGAGAGGGGTGTGGGGCTGACCTTCAGTAATGAGTGAGCTATAACTGCACAGACTTAATAACGTGCCTATCAACCGGCAGCCATCTTGATTTCAGGGGAAAAATGGGAGAGGATATATATACTGCCCTGCCAGATAAAAAAAATCTGCAGGAAGGGGAAAAAAATGGCAAAAAATGGGAGGGTAAAAAGGGGGTTTTCTTTTGATGAATTTGAATTTCCACTCTCCTCTTCCTCTCTCTCTCTCTCTCTCTCTCTCTCTCTCTCTCTCTCTCTCTCTCCCTCTACACCCCTCCCTCCTCCACATGCTCTCTCCTCTTTTAATTTCCCCTCTCATTTCCCTGCCCCGACCAATGGTGTTGCCATCCGTATCATGGATAATGAGATGGGCTATCTGCCGCTCCCCCAGGGACAAGCTGTGGAGAGCCAGTGGCCCCAGCGAAGCTGCCCCACTCCATCTCCCTGCCTGCCTCCACCAGAAAAGATGAGCATTATACGTGCCTGAGCCCCTGTGGCTTCAAACAGTGAGAGAGAGAGGAGGGGGGGGTGGAAGAGGAGAAAGAGAAGAAAAAATACAAATACAGAAATAATGTGGTGGGCTCCAGACAGACAGAGCATTCTGCTTGACTGATGACGGATGCCCTGGGAAGGTGGGGCTGGGTGCTGTAATTAAGCAGTTCATACTTTCTGACTAGCAGGCAGGGGATACATACAGTGGGCATACCTAAGGGTGGGTGGTAATATATGTAAAAAAAAAAATATATATGTGAAGCACTACAATACTAGTTTATTAATAAGACACACAGCATGTATCATGATTTCTGAGGGCTGTGAATTAGAACAAAATGCACCAGAAAAGTCAATGTTTAAGACAGAACAAAAAACAGTAAAAATAAATTAAATAATAAAGACGATCTCGTAACAGGCTGAGGTCCAAAAAGGTACCGTTATTACATAGTAGGCCTGGGCAATACGACAATATTTATGGTTATCATAATAAATTACCTCACAATATGTCAAAATATACTGTTTGGAGCATATTGTGGATATCGTCAACACTTAAAAATATTAAACTGCATGTTTGATTACAAAGGCAGCATAATTACCCAGGTTTATTTGGATTCAATGCAGCACAGAATGTGAAACGGTGAATATAAGTCACTCTATTCATAGTTTTTGATAGTATTTTTTACATAGCACTTTGTCTGTTTTAACATTTCTCATTTTTTCAATCTTATAATTTATCTTGTAATTTATCATGATAACCACAACCTGTTGTTATATTGTACACCCTTAGACATCCAGATGCTCTACACAACATCCACAGAAGGAGAGAGAAGTAGGCAGAGATAAAGAGAACAGAGTGGTGAGTAAAAGGGGACCAGCTGATGAACAGGTGCGGTTTGGTATTTGACTTTCTCCGCTCAGGCTTTTCTGACACACTGACCATGAACATTCTTGGCTTTAAATGACCCAAATGCCCAGCGCAAATCCTCTCTTTGGAGCAACACATATTTCCTGTCATTTCCTAACCGAGCGTTACGCTGCCTTTGAATGGCCTTGACAGATTTACACCATCCCACATCTGCATTTATTTGAGTGTTTATTATTAATAATTATATCGTGACTATATATCACCATTATAAGCTAAATCCAAACACTAACGGAGGCCAGTTTTCAGTATGCAACATTACATCTATTTTTAATAGACGTGTTTTAAAAAAAAATTGTGCTCTACAGCAGTGCTTTCCCACAGCATATGAGAATCCCACTGCCTCTACCTTCAACAGATACACTACGTTTTGCATTTACCTGCTGTGCACTTGGATAAAAAGGGTTCAACTGTTAATGTAATCTGTTTTTTCCCTTTTGAAAATCCTACAAAGCAAATTCCCCTCAGAAAAATTCTAAACGTATAAAGCAGTAATAAAATACTGAATATGCGTTTTGTTTGTATCTTCAATCATTTCTCAGCCATAAAGATATTCCGTATTACAGTGCCATATGGAAAGGTCATCAACACTTTGTTCTTTTGTGTGCCCGGCCAAACTACCCAATCCCATGGGCCTTTCACCTTTAAACATAAAAGAAGAGGTGTTTTTCTGGTCAAATAAAGAAATCTCTCTTTTCATTCTTTCCTTTTTTTCCAACTTTACTACCATATGTCTATGAGTGAAGTAGTCTGATCCCTGCCAAACGCATTAAAAAGCTGCATCTGTAAAACAGATTTCCCCTCCCAGCGTAAAAAGGTAGGGGCAGGAAGAGATGAGGCGGGGAGGAGTGCAGGATGAACCCTTCGCCCTGTCCTTGTCAAAATGGACGCTGCTCTCTCTCTCCATCAAAAGCGTCGTTTAATGGCCGTTCTGCCGAACGCTGTCAGATAAAAAAGGCAGCTGCAAAATACTTGAGCGTATATTTTTTGGGCTTATTCACTTTCATAACTTCACATTAGGCTGTATCCCTGATTAGGCCTGCCAAAACAAAGCTTTGATGAAGTTGCTTCATCGTTTCCCTTTGGATTAAACTACTTATTTTCAAATGTCAAAGAAAGAGCAGCCTTTGTCATGCTTGCTGTTGGATTTGCTGACACATGAGCCCAAAAAGAATGGCACCGTTTTTAATCCCACATATCCACAAAACAGCCATCTGCTATTTTCATTGTGCATCATTGTACAGGTTTGTATGGGTTAAAAAGGTATTACTGACTATGCTTTTTACTACATCACTAGATATTAGACATCATTTAAAAATGTAAGAGAGAAATTCCTTTTTAGTATGAACTGGGCGGGCAGGTGGGGGCCTTTCAGAGGCAGAACGGGCGACTGAAGCAGACAACATCTGGGTGAATTTAATGCCAATCAAAAAAACAAAAAAAGGAAAAAAGAAAAGAAAGCCTAAATAAGCAGTGACCCACTCACACACGCGAGTGTACAAACAAACTTTCATCCATACAAACTGCACCCACAGCCATGTCTCTGCATGCAGCAACAACCACAGGCTATTGAGATTATGGCTAAGCTAGGCCTTTCTCACCTCCTAATCTTCAGTCTACTTGTCTTCCAACATGATCTCAAATGCTCTTTGTTGCCATGGAATCCTTTTTTGTTTGCTTAGAGAATTAGCTGAGCTCTCCCAAAAAAAAGGAAGAAAAAAAAAAGTTTTAAACTGCTAAGGATTTCAAAACATTCCCATGGACAGGGTCTTTAATGCCAGGCCTCAAAATTCCACATGCGATTCTTTTTCAGGCCTTCATTTGGCTCACGCTGACTTCACTCGTTGGAGGATTTGCTCTTTGTTGTTCAGTTACTAACGCCACATCACTATTGCTGTGTGAATGAATGAATAACGTTATAAAGTTGCTCAGCGCCCCCAGACCCCCCACCCTCTCCCAAAAAAAACTGAACTTTTCCCTTTCTTTTTAGGCAGGCTTAAAAAGGAAGAAAATGGTTAAATGAATATTCTTGGAAGGCCTCGTTGTGCATTTCATTTCTTTTTTCTTTTTTTTTTCTAGCCTGCTAAAAGGCCCCTCAGAGAGGTTACTACCTTCATTTTGAGTCAGGGTAATAAAATCGTATTTCATTATTACGATTACAGACCTGCCAATTCCGTATGCAGTCTAGCCATTGTCAGTTGCTAAATTAACTTTTCTAAATATACAGCCAAGGCTGCCCTTATGCGCACACTTTGCCAAAAGTGACTGAGGCTGGTCAATAGATCCTCATTAAGTTAATACAGTTTATCCAGAGAAGTCCACTAATGAGTCTGGGATGTGATGTGGGTCTATGATTTCAGGATGTCAGTATTATTGTTTCAGGCAATCACACCAGGCCAGTAAGTCAACACCCGAAAGCACTTAAGCGAAGGATGAGACTACAATGGCCGAGGCCCAGACAAACCTCTCCAACCCCCCCACCCCAGCCCTCCTCACGGTGTGCTGTGTGTATCAGCTATCCTTCCCCAGGCCTGGAACACACCAGCAAGATATGAACCCACAACTCACTAGGAGAATATTTAGACATCTGAGTGATTCATACAGACTCTCAAAACACAGCAAAGTCCACAAGGCACTGAAAATAATCATGACTCTGTCACTTATTTACAATGGCAGCATTCTACACAGAGACTTTTCACACATGCCCGCACCTACACATACCCGCAATTAGTCACCTGCTTACATGCTGTTTACTCCTGAACATAGCCCTTACTCGAAGGTGACGAGGCAGATTTTCGGTGAGGTAAGGGATCTAGAAAACAACCAAATACCAAATATCAGCCCACCTCAATGCCCAAGTATTGATATTTCTGACAAGAAATTCAATTAAGTTTGATTTTCGAAAGGCATCATGTAAATTGGCTGCCTGCAGCATCTTTACAGGAAAGAGAGAGGGGAGAGTGGGAAAGGGTGACCGTGGAGGGCCAAATCAAATTTACAGCTCGGCTAATGACATTTGACATCATAAAAACAAAGGTGCTGGAAAACAAATAGCCTGTATTTACCTGCCCTCGACCACAGGCACTGAATCAGCTCTCTGTCTCATGCCACTGCACTAGCCATTGTCCATTTACCTTGGGTACATTATAGGGCATAATAGAGAAGGATAATGTACACACTCGGTTTTACATTTGACAAATCAGTCTTATAGCCTATAGTGTGGGTTGGGTGTATACACACATACACACACAGGCACGCACGCAGATACAGTACAGTATCAGATAAGAGTGAAAGGCCCTGACCTTGTAGAGCTTGAGTGCTGCCTCATGCCTCTGGTTGGTGGTGTGCAGCCGCAGCTTCTCCACACTGTTGCTGTAGTAGTCACAGGCATTGCACTTCAGGTGCACAGGGTTGCCAATGGCAATACACTTGAGGCGCCACTGGTTGGCCTTGCCGCCTTCCTTGATGTGGGCCACCAGCTGGTACTTCTGCATGTGCTTGTCGGTCTTGCAGTGAAGCTGGAAGTTGGCCTTGAGCTGGGTGTTGTAGTTGCACAGCTTGCACTGGTAGACGTCGCCCATCACGGCCCTCCACTCGTCCTCTGGGAGCAGGCGCTCAGCTGCCACGTGGGCGCTCAAGGCCTCCAGGCTGTCCGAGGTGAATTTGTTGCACACCGCACACTGGAAGAGCTTCAGCAGCGGGTCGCTGATGCAAGGCGACAGCTCCCCAGCAGAGAGGACGGACAGGTCATCACCCATTAGCTGACCACTCGCGAGACGCAGCTCTGCCTGTAGCTCATTATTTACTGCAGGGAGAGAGAGACGGATACAGATAGAGAGAAAGAGAGAAGGGGGGGGGGGGGGGGGTGGCAGAGACAGAGGTAGATAGAGGTAGGGAGGAGAAAAAGGGTTTTTTTATTAAATGAAATTAAAACACAACTGAGAGAAACCAGTGTAGAGCACCCACACAAAAGGATTTGATAAAATAAAGCCTCAGTAAGGAGTATGGCTTCTATAAAGCCTTAACTATAAAAAGCTGTAATAGGATTGAATCAGGATCAATTACAATCATCCCTTTCAACTTCTAAACTCCCTCATCAGATAGCTTTAATTACTCCTACCGGGCATGTCGCTCCTGAGTTTGTACTGTTTTTTTCCCGCTTCTAAAGACATGAAAGTTGATCAATACAAAAGAGCCCCTGCCACAGTGTGAGCCCTGAACAAAAAGCAGATCGTCTTACATTCGCGTAATTGTAATTTATTCCTTTGATCTCCTCACGTTTTTACAAGTGGGCTAGATCAGTTCTCCACATGCTGGACAAAAAAATATTACAAACTGCAAAGTCAATAATTACATCACTCTGAGATGTGGTACAAATGTTAGCAATCTCCTCGGCCCAAAATATCATTCAGAATGGATGCATTCTGACAATAGTTCTTGACAGGCTAATATACATGTGTCAACTCCTACTAAATGTCAAGGTACAGACATGCAGAGGGACATTTGTTTCCAATACTGACAATGTAGAGACTGCATAAGCTCTGTCTTGACCTGCAGACAAAGTGGGCATAAAAAACAGAGAAAGCTTCTGCTAGGTCACTGTGAAAGACACCAAGAGGAATCTGCTCGGTGTTTAGATAAGATTTTCCAGGGTGGGGATGGTGGGGTGAAGAAGGATTAAGATGACTTAAGAAAATTAAGAATGAGAGATTAAGAATAATTCCCATGTGGCAGCTCATAATCATTTTTTTAATCAAGGACCAGGTCGGGAGAAGGATACAATAATTGGAGGAGTGACAAAGGCAGGCAGTGAGTGAGGGAAAGAGAGAGGAAGGACAGAGAGAGAGGAGAGAAAGAGATAGACAAAGAAATACAAACATGAAGACAAAAATCTACACACCAAACCCAGGAGCCAGAGCAGCAGCTGCAGCACTGGGGTCCATCTGGAATGGGTTGATCATCAATTGCGGGTCCGAATGGTTCTCTGGCTTCATGCCCGTTAGGCCAATGTTCTGGGCCAGGTAGTACTGGTAGAGCTCAGCCTCGGCTGGCGCCAAGCCCAGATGGAGGTTGTGCTGGATCTGCTTCATGTTCTGTTGC
>NC_051234.1:24562480-24622480 GCF_015220715.1 Pygocentrus nattereri | reverse complement strand
TCAGCATTAATGGTTTTAATCATTTTTACTTTTTAAAACTGTACCATTATTAATTGATTCATTTGTAGATGCAGAGATTAACTGTTTTCACAGACACTAGTTTTCAGAAGTGTTTCTGAGTCTATGTAGTGATTTCCACATCATGTCTGATTTTAATGCAGTGCTGCCTGAGGGCCCAAATGTCATGGCCAGCCCATTTTGGGTTTCGGCCTTGTTCCTTGCATACAGAGATTTCTTCTCATTCTCTGAATCTTCTAATTATATTATGTACTGTAAATGACAAAATCCCCAAGTTTTTGCAATTTACGTCGAAAAACGTTATTCTTGAATTTACCCACAGTGTTTCACAGAGTAGTGAACCCCTCCTCATCTTTACTTCGGAAAGATGAAATTCTGAAAGTCATGAGTAAGTTAAGCGCAAGTCTACATTGAATTAAAAGTTAAGCACAAGTCTGAGCCGAGTCACAAGTTAGGTTAGTGCGAGTCTGTTTCATGAGTAAATTTAGCGCTAATCTGAGTCAAGTCCCAAACAGGTTAAATGCAAGTCTCAGTTGAGTCATGAGTAAGTTAAGCATGATTCTATGTCAAGTCACGAGTAAGTTAATCACAAGTCTGAGCCGAGTAGTAAGTTAAGCACAAGTGTGACTTGAGTAACAAGTAAGTAAAGTGCAAGTAAAAGTCAAGTCATGAGTATGTTAAGTGCAAGTCTAAATTGAGTAAATTAGGCACAAGTTTGAGTCAAATCATAAGTAAATTAAGTGCAAGTCTGAGTCAGGTCACAAGTAAATTAAGCACAAGTCTGAGTCATGAGTAAGTTAAGCACTAGTCTGAGTCAAGTCACAAACAAGTTAAGCGCAACTCTGAGTCAAGTCACGAGCAAGTTAAGTGAAAATATGAGTTAAGTCATGAGTCAGGTCAATATGTGACTCGAGTCCCCAACTCTGATTTAGAGTGGCTGTAAGCTAAGAGTAGGTAGAACTGTTCTGTTTAGCTAAGTAAGTACACACACAGCAGCTTAGACCACATTAACCCTTTGAAAGTGTGTGTGTTTACAGAAGGCTGGTGTTAGTATTCAGAACCTGACCTACCCATCAGACCTGTGTCTCTGTCCTGCCTGTAGCACCATGGAGAGATCGCCAGCATGTGAGGGTCTTTATTCACGCAGTGACCATCTGCCTGCCATGCACACACACACACACACACACACACACACACACACACACACAAATGGGCACACACCCCAGTAAAATGCCACATTTATACACATCTGACAAGGGTAATGAAGGACTGTCATTAACCTCTCAGTGCAGCAGACTCAACACTGAAGCTGAAAGAAGAAATGGCACTTACTGTACCGCTTACTGATGACAACACTTTACGGGCCAGTTTTCCAGACTCAGATTATTGCTAAGACTAGATTTGATGGGATTCAGTATTGACAATGCAATGCATAATCTGTATCTGAGAAGCCAGTCATTCTGCATTGGTGCGCAGTCATGTTGGAATAGGAAGGGGCCATCCCCAAACTGTTCGCACAAAATCTGCTGAAGCATTAAGAGTTAATTTCACTGGAACTAAGGGGCCGAGCCCAACTCCTAAAATACAACCCAACACCATAACCCCCCCTCCATAAAACTTTACACTTGGCACAATGCAGTCAGACAAGTACCGTTCTCCTGGCAATCACCAAATCCAGACTCGTCCATCGGATTGCCAGACCGCGAAGCATGATTCATCACTCCAGAGAACATGTCTCCAGTGCTGGAGTCCAGTGGTGGTGCTTTACACCACTGCATTCGATGCTTTGCATTGCGCTTGGTGATGTAAGGCTTGGATGCAGCTGCTCGGCCATGGAAACCCATTCCATGAAGCTCTCTATGCTGTTCTTGAGCTCATCTGAAGGCCACATGAAGTTTGGACCTCTGTGCACTATGCGCCTCAGCATCCACTGACCCCGCGCTGTCATTTTACATGGCCTACCACTTCGTGGCCAAGTTGCTGTCGTTCCCAATCACTTCCTCTTTGTTATAATCCCACTGACAGTTGACTGTGGAATATTTAGCAATGAGGAAATTTCACGACTGGACTTGTTGCACAGGTAACGTCCGATCACGGTACTATGCTGGAATTCACTGAGCTCTTAAGAGCGACCCATTCTTTCACTAATGTTTGTAGTAGCAGTCTGCAGGCCTAGGTGCTTGGTTTTATACACCTGTGGCCATGGAAGTGATTGGAACTCCTGAATTCAATGGTTTGGAGGGGTGAGGTTTGGCAATGTAGTATATATATATATATATATATATAATATATATATATATATATATATATATATATTACAATAGAAGGAAAAGACATACTTTACATTTTATCATATATTTATCATACATACTTTACTTTTAATGTAAGTCAATGGAACCAGACTTTTTTTCTGAGTCATTTTGTGCCATTTTGTTTAGTCCATTCTTCATGTGATTTATACACAATGTAAAGAACAACAGGAGCCTTTCACTGTAGAAAAACCTGTTTGAAGTATAGATCGAAGAGATACATGCAGGTTAATAATGCAGTACAGGAGGCAAAATATCTTGTAACACTTAGTGTGCAGTTTGCAGGTATGTTTGCTAGTCAGCATAATACCTAATCTAATATTGAAGTTTTATTATGTTTTAAAGGAATATGAGGCTTAACTTGAGTGGCTACAGTTGCTACTCTTATATTATCTCAGTAAGAAGTTGAGGTTGTAGTATACTAATCTAGTAAAAAGCATGTAAGTTAAGCATGATTCTGAGTCCAGTCACGAGTAAGTTAAGTACAAGCCTGAGTCGAGTCACAATTAAGTTAAGCACAAGTCGGAGTCAAGTAATGTGTAAGTTAAGCATGAGTCTGATGTGAGCCTGATAGGGACGCTAACAGAATTTAGCATCTTCACAGAGGTGGGTTTTTTTCATGTTTTGACATTTATGGCTCAAATCGAAGGACTAGCTCTAATAGTCAAGGTTTGCCACTGAATTCCATCTGCAGACGCAATAGAACTGGTATATATTTAGAATATTACATTACCCAACATGGTTATAAGTTCAATTATGTTCACATGTGGGAATAATAGCATCCGGCTATGGTTTGTACGAAATAAGTCAACATGTGATCAATGTTTTTACCTCCCTGTGGGCTGGTACCTTGGTAACTTAGTTAATCTTTAACGGTCACTATTTTGTTTTATTTCAGAAATAAGACCTAAATTAATACAAGCCCTGGTGTGGCCTCTCCAGATTGAAGAAGGTTTCTCAATCACTGTTATGCTTATTGTGAAGTTGAAACTGATCCCAAAATGTTTTCATTTTCATTTACTTGCAGGCAACTACATGTTAACTGCAGACCACAGGTTCCACAAGATACTCCTCAAAAATCAATTTCAGGCTCAAGCAATGAAAACGTGCATCGTTTAGTGGAAAACACTACTGCTGTGGGGTTTTTTTAGTCTTTCACTAACTTTTTTTTTGTTGCAAAAACTCAAAGCTCAAACTTGCATCTTGTGATCTAATTAAATCAACACAATTCCCAGCATTTAGGGAAAAACTGGGAAAACGGACTGTCTGTAGGAGATCTTTATCATTTTATACGCTTTAAGGCCGAGACACGGTGCGGCGTGACATCCGCACTGCATTCAAATCAATTTCTGAGAGCTCTACGATATGTGACGAATCCCTTGGTTTTATTTGTTACTAGCTTGTCCTGGATCTATCAGTCATGTAGGGAGTGCTGCGTGTCAGATCAGAGCCCAGGAACAGGAGAGCGAGAGGGAGAGAAATCGAGGGAGACGGAGTGCAGTAATCAGAAGCACCAGCCGATCTGTGGACTAAGACCCAGTTCTGTCACGCTCTTCAGACGGGGTTTCTTAGCTTTACAGAGGCCGCTGGGATGCATTCTTCTGTTCAGGTGCAGACAGAGGGACTAGTCTAGTAGCTTGTATCTGATCACAGATACAAGGCACTTTTGCATATGTGTGAAAGAGATCCAGCTCTGTTTTTCAACACTTCATTATTTCATGGCACCAGTAGATCAGTGAGTGTCAAGAATCTGACTAAAGAAGAGTGTAATAGGGGCTTTCTCTGAGGGACAAATGTCACTAATAACATCAGGCTGCTGCTTATTGGAATAGCTGATTGTAGAGCAAGGGAGAGAGAGAGAAAGAGAGAGAGAGAGAGAAAGAGAAAGAGAGAGTGTGTGTTTTCTGAACCCCAGTGTCCATTGGGACCCTCTCTGTGAGCGGGGATCCAAATAGATTAATGAGAAGCTTTGTCGATGTTAATAACCAAGGCAATTTCAAAGCGCACTCCCTCAGGCATCTTTTGGCCGAGCGGGCCCTGGTGGCCTTCGGAGTGTCCAGACCAACTCATCTCTTCTCAGCAGCTCTAACTGCCCCTTCTCCTTCACAGTTCTATGGTATAAACTGGATACCTAAACTGTGTTCTCCCAAATTACATGGCAACATACCTGTTTATAAGGTGCACCTACAATATAGGTGTATGTTGGTTGACATGGTGCTCCTTTTCCATTGATGGAGAGTGAAGAGGTGGCATTTTGTAAAAGCAGTATTCAGAATATAGTTACAGCTTGTTTATTAAGTATTTTAAAATCAGCACACAGACATGCTCTTTTGAATTCTGAAGAGGACCTGAAGAGGACCTTCTTTACAAACACTGAAGTTCCTGCTAAAGCAAGCACTGTAAAAAATTAGGGGTCAGCTCAACTCAGAATGATATAGTATCTGATTACATGGCTTTTCTTGAGTTAGCTCAACTTGAGGACACACAACTCAAATTTCTTAGTTGAGTCAAAAGTTCTCTTAATGTTTTTAGTTCTGCATCTCAGTTATGTAAATAAAATGAACTTGTTTTTTTATAGTCAACTTCCTCACCAGCCAAAACTGTCTCTATCACACCATCCTGCGAGACATTGAGTACACTCATCAATGGCTATGGCCTCGCTGAGGCTCAAACTCATAACCTCCTGTTGGGTTGACGGCTCAGTTCACTGCACCACTCAGGAACACATGAAGCAACTCAGATTTTGTGTCTACAACTGTTTAATACACTGGAGAAAATATTTGTTGTTTTGACTTTGAAGCGTGGCATTATCTCATGTGGTGCAGCTGTGTAATAATTCATCCCAACATCAGGAGGTTGTAAGTTTGAATCCCAGCAATACCACAGTTGTCCTCTATCCAGAAACCTAAGAGGAGACTATGCCAGATGGGACTGTGTGATAGAAGGAGCACCAGCTAGTGGGGAAACTGAGTGAAAAACAACACATTCAGTTTAGTTTATCTAACCGAGATGCAGATCTAGAAACAGTAGCATGGAGAATTTTTGACTCAACTAAGAAGTTTGAGTTGTATGAACTCTGGTGTCCTCAAGTTGACTCAATTTAAGAAAAGCCATGAAATCAGTAACTAAATCATTTTAAGTTGAGCTGATATCTGATTTTTTTACAGTGTGAGTAGACTGATAAATCAGTATGATCAGTTATTAATCTGTGTTACTGAGCTCTGCTAAAGCCTGAGTAGACTGATAAATCAATGTGATCAGTTATTAATCTCAGTGTTACTGAGCTCTGCTAAAGCCTGAGTAGACTGATAAATCAGTGTGATCAGTTATTAATCTCAGTTTTACTGAGCTCTGCTAAAGCCTGAGTAGACTAATAAATCAATATGATCAGTTAGTAATCTCAGTTTTACTGAGCTGTGTTAAAGCCTGAGTAGACTGACAAATCAATGTGGTGATTTAAACCTTAAGGCCGTTCATACTCTTGGAAAAAGCTGCTACATCATTGTTGGCAGTGATCTGCAAATTGTGTACTTCAAAGATGAGATACAAGAGAAGAAAAAAAAAAATCCATGTCTGCCTTTCTCTGGCCACCAAAAAGGTAGCCAGAAAGGATCCCATGAAACATCTGTGCCCAGGGGCCTGTAATTTGATGACCCTGTCACTGGAAATTGATATGGTCACGAGTGCTCTACCACATTTGTCATGTGTGGGCTAGTGCAAGTGCAGCATATCCAAGCAGAACAGCATGGGCCTGAAACCTCTACACTGAGGGGTGTGAGTGGCTCTGTTATACTGTGGAGGGCATTTTCCTGGCGTGGTTTGGGCCCACTTGTCCCCTAAGAGGGAATAGTCACTGCAGACCAATGCAGTTATTCTAAGTGATCAGGCCGACTTGCCTTTCAAGACGCCTAAGCACAATTTCTGGGGCCCCTATCTTGCTAGCTGATGTACAGTGAAACTAGAGGTTAATTCATTACAGTGACTACCACAAGCTGTCTAAATTAAATACATGTATAACTGCCTAATTTGTATGTTGCTGCAGTCTGTTTTACATCAGGCTTTAGGCGTAGTTCAACATGACCTAGTGGCAGTGGGAATTTATTAGCAGAAATGGAATATAGTACACATAACCATGTTTCCATTAGTGTATAATCACATTTTACATTTTTACATTTTACATAAATACAATTTGTATTTTCATTAACTTAGAATGAGCCCTTCATAGCTACACACATCCTCCACAGATCCAGAATCCAGGAATCCATGGAGGGCTGGTGTGCCAATGCTCTGACCTGCCCTGGCCAGCATGGATGGCTAAAAGAAACGCATGTGTCAGCATATGGGTCCATGGCACAGTGGAGGATCTTAAACCCAGAGAGACATAAGGAGGGGGGCAATGGGGGGGACTAGAGTTGTAATCGGATCATTGGCTAAAACGAGTTGAGTCGATGTGATCAATAGAAACTGCGCATGCAGCAAAGAGGCTTTAATGGCCCTTAATCTCCATTAGGTATTAGAGGGGGAAGTCGCTGGACTGGAGCTCCAGTGAGAGAGGGCTATGAGGCCCCTCCAAGACACTGATGATGTGGGACATATTGTCCACCCTCCCATTTCCAAAAGAGGTGCTGACACCTCTGTTACGAGAGCAAATATGTCTCTGGGCTGGAGTACTCTCATCAGGGCTTGTGGGTAATGAAATATTGAGCACAAGTGCTCTAATTTCCATGCAAAGAATTTCCATGCATAAAGATTTCATCTGCAGCTTCACTTCGTAATTTTGGGATTGGGTTAAATGCTGCAGATAAAAATGTGCTCAAGGCATTTTTCAAGTAAGAGGCAACAGGCATAAATGAATAACACAGTCAACTACTTTAACACGACTGAGGAATAGCCTTGTAAATGAATATGACTTTATTATAATTATATTCTCTGAACGAATCTGCAGCTTTGAGAAAAGAAACACTGAAATGAGAAAAGCGCTAATCTAATCTTCTTTTTTGTCCTTATCTTATCAGGCGTGTGCCATCTTTCCTATAGCTTTTGGGGTTTGCTGGTTAATCACTGAAACGTCACTAATAAGAGCACGGATAGATCATTCAACAAATGTTATTTTGAGAGTTTGCTGTTATTACATTATGAACTTTGATTATCGATTGTTAGATATTGCACATTTAAACCTAGTCCTGAAAGTGCCTCAGCATCTCTCCTGAGTTTCAACTCCATTAATGAGCTTTCTGTTCTGGAGACGTTTTAATGCTGGAGGGAAAGCTGAAATTATAAATCCCAAAGCCTCTTACTGAAAGAACTGTGTTTACTTCACTTAGCAATAATTAAACATTGCTTCAGACATTTTCTCATTTAGTGAATATCACAACTGTAGCCTGCGTGTTTTGTTTTTATCCTTCATTAGAGGCTGTTAATGGATGTATCAGTGTAAACTAACCCACCTCGAAACAAATTAATCAACATCATAAGAAAATCTTGTATTATTTTTTTTGCATAGAACAGAATATTTTTACAGACCACATGCATCACAACATTAAAATGTGCCTCATTAGTCTCATTTTTACATTCGTGACATCCTCCATCTACGTTTCTACATGCTTGAACACTCCCAGGCCATATCACACATTTTGTTGATTCGCTAGGCGAAAATATGTTGGCATATACTCTGCAGGGAGTGACCTTAAATATAGCAATTTTCTGCAACTTTTAGTGCTCAATTTTAGTGCAAATCACGTTTATTGCCAACAAGTATATAAAATCAAGCAAACAGCAATGCAACCTCCATGGATAAATACAGCAATAATGGGCTGTACTGAGGAATGATTTTAAACATGGGACTGTCATGGGATGCCACCACTGTCACAAGTCAGTTTCTGAAATTTCTGCCCTGGTAGGTCTGCCCTGGTCAACTGTAAGTGCTATTATTGTGAAATGGAAGCAAGTTGTGGAATGGGATGTCCAACAAGCTCATTTAGGTGTGAGTCCACATATTTTTGGCCAAAAACTGTAATATAGGGTGCCCATGTATGACACACATGATGAATGGGCCAGCTTTTTGTACAGGATTGTACACAACTGCCATAATAAAAAACTAGCATGTATAGACAATAAAATGCTTTTATAACTATTGACTTGCTAGTTCACCCTTTCAAAGATGAAAAAGTAGCTCCGTATTTGTAAACCATAAATATCTCCATCATATAAATATATTACAGCAGTGTTATAGAAGGGAAAAAAAAATAGTTCAACTGATGGGGCTCCTCCAAAACAGCAGGACTGTGAAAAGAAGTTAAAGAACCTCCACATACTGTAAAGGTTCTATATCAATAAAGTGTTTTTCCCAGAATGTCCTGGCTTCGAACCATTTAGGAACCTTTATTTTTAGTGCAAGCACAGTCCCACAAACCTTCACCCATTCCGCCAGTCCTGGGATTTGAACCCACAACCACTGCTGTCACCAGCACTCATCTGCTGAGCCAAATTTAATAAAAATGGAAGCTTTTAAACTGTTTTTTTTTCACTAAAATGATGATGATGATTCCCCCCCTGCTCCCACCCTATTTTGCCCTCTGGTTATTTTGAAGCCCTTGGAGCAACAACTACTCCAAATACTTCAAAAACAACAGCTCCAAATACTTCACACACGAACTCACTGCTGATTAAATCAAAATCTTTTTTTTCCCCTCAATTAGTGGTTTTTAAAGTAGACGTTACTTGTAATGGCATTGATATCTCCTGGTTCCATACCAAACAAATACACATTTTCTGTCTCATGTATTTCTAATTATTATTAGTTAACATGATGGAAATGTTTAGTAAACATATGAAGCCTTTGTACATTTTATTTATTAATCACAGTTTATGACCCATGTGGAATCTGCCCATCTTTATGAATTTCCAGCCCTTCAGACATGAGCTGATCAAATAACATCATTAATAGTTTAATATTCATATTTAAATAATAATATCAAAAGATTTCATAATAAACAAATTTATAGTACTATTCTTTTGGAACAAATAGCATATACATCATTTTGTGATGTATTTTACTGAACAACAATTTAACATTGATGGAAAAGCATGTTAGAATGATGACCTAGAGAAAAGGTAAGTGAACCTCAACCACTGCTCTCCAGAGCAACATTCCTGCCCACCTCACGTTTGCAACCTGGATGATCTACACCATTAGATGTAATTAGGCCAGATGGCCTGCAGACACAGAAATGCTGTATACTAAAGGCATAACCTCATTTTAGCTGTGAAGCATGGTGGAGGGAGTATTTGGCATGGGGTTTTCTTCACTTCTTCAGCTTGGATGGCTTTCGATCATTGAAGAATCAGCAAATTTCAAGTTATCCGGGTATTCGGCAGCAGATTGTCAAGGTACCTGGAATTTGAACTCAAAGAGATTGGGTCATGCAACATAACAGTGATCCAAAACACTGAAAATGTATTAAGAGAATGACTCAAACTGAAGAAATGACATGTTTTAGAGTGGCATCTCAAGGCCAGTAAAATACTGTGGCTGACCATCAGTGACTTTACTGTTTAAACTATTTGTTCAATAAAAAACTATAAATTGTTGTGTTTGTTAAGTGTTTATTCATTATTAGGACTTAGAAGGCCTGATTTTAGCAGCCTTTTCTGCAGAAACCCAGGAATTACCAGAGGGCTTTCAGATCCTTTCTCAGAACTTTACTCCTTTAACCCTGTAAAAATGCTCTCTCTCTATAAACCAGATTGTTACCAAACATGTAGAATCCCTTTTGCTTTACACTGAACTCCAAGTGCCTCCAAACACTGTATACAAGTAATTTTACTGGAGAAGATTTTGTTTTCTCTAGTGCTCATTTCATGAATAAATAAATTTGCAGACAATTGTGACGGGTCTTGGCCCCGTGTAGCACGGCTATGTTTCTAAGCTCTCCCCAGGTTGCTTACCTAAACTGTGAGAAATGGGTATTTTGAGTGCTTTTTTTGTTCATGCTGCGAGCCGCTGAAATTGTGTACCTATTTTATACAGTTCCCAATGGGCCAATGTCCCAAATCTCTGATGACTCACTGACTGAACCACAGAACTGGGGCCAGTGGAAATGACTCACCTGGTTGGGCTTGCTTTTTCATACAAATCCCAGCAAGTTTGTTGTTTAAGTGTACTTTTCACTCTGAATACAGCTGCCTTTCTTATAAACCTACGTTTCTAGCGTTTTCTAACATATATTTCTATATTTCTATCTATTACATCACTCCAAAACATTTCTCTTGATATCTGAAAAGAGGAATTTTCTTTGATTTGTCTGCATAATTAAATGGTTAAGATGTAAACAATGTCATTAGACACAGCTGTTCATAGTGGTGGTGATAGGAACCAGACGGTCTTGAATGCTTAATGCTACTGCACACAAAAATGAAACGAAATAGTTCCGAACATGCTGACTAATGCCGCAGTCGTTGTTTTCCAACAGTTCTGAGAGGATTTGTCCTAAAATGCATCTTTAAAATACTAAGGTAAAGGTTATTTCATGGCAGAGAAATACATGCAGATTGTTGGTTGGCAAAGTCCCCAAAGAAAACCTATTTTCCATTCACCATTATCAACATTACACATAAAGATGTCAGAAGACATATGGAGATTCACTGGATGGTGAATAAAATGGCTATATTTGTGTTATAAGCATCATAACCACTGGTTCCTATCATCACCACTGTAATAGAACCTGAATCAATAAGGTCCTCTGCAACCCATGTGTCAAACACAAGGCCCGTGAGCCAAATCACGCCCGCAGCACAATTCTGTCCGGCCTGTGAAATTATTTTAATTTTCAAATAATGTTAGCCCGTTTCACAACACCATGCACTACAATCCCCAGCATGCACTGTGCACTCCTGCCACCCTTCTCCCAAACAGCAATCTATGGGACAGCAGTTACACCACAATTATACCACACTAGCCATATCACCAAACACTGCGTTTCAGCTGCTATTCAGACAATATTAACACTCAAATACTCAAAATTGATCCCATGAATGAATTACCTTCAGCCAAGAAAAGATGGCAGGCGCCTAATTTAAGCAAATAAGTAGATTTAAAGACTGAGCACCTGGAGATATGAATATTTCAGGTGTTCATGTAATGTTTCAAGGTCTATTACAAACACTTTTACTTTGCTGTTCACGTTTTATCATATTTTGAATAATGATCAGTTCAGGTTACAGCAAAATGCTATTTTAAAATGAATTAAAACCATAGGCGCTTTCTGGCCCACAGTTTTGTTGAGATTTTTAAATGTTGCTTTTTTATTGCTTGAGTTTGACACCCCTTCTCTACAGTGAACCATTTCACATCAAACCCCCCTGAATGATTTTGTTTACATCTCAACTTTTGCATTATGCATCTCCTTTAACACGACAAGGTTGTTTCAACAGCAGATATCAAAGGACAGTGATCTTGCTTCAATACTATGCATGCTACCACTTAAAGAGGAATCCCACTAACATTCTTCATTTTCTCCATCATTCATTTGCTGACATGGAAATGAAGTCATTCACTGCGTTTATGCAAAATGGTGCACTGTAGAGAAACATATTAACTTGAATTTCTTTACAGTGGTGGTGATAGGAACCAGGGATCACAATGGGTATAAATATATCCATTTATTTTGCTATCCTACCCTGCTAAAATGGACATTCCACAAGGGCTGCTTTTAAAGGAACTGATATATAGGTCTTATGTTGGTGGTTTATAGGTAAAGCTGCCTGTGAATGGCACAGACTGAAAACAAATTTCCTCTTTGGAGGACAAAAAAGAATCAAATCTAATCTGAACCTCTACATGGCTACTGATAAAAAAAAAGGGGGGGGGGGCCAGTCGTGGGCTGGAGATTAGGGAACTTGCCTTGTGACCGTAAGGTCACCGGTTCGATCCCCAGCGCCGACAGTCCATGACTGAGGTGCCCTTGAGCAAGACACCTAACCCCCAATTGCTCCCTGGGCGCTGTGGATAGGGCTGCCCACCGCTCCGGGCAAGTGTGCTCACTAGTGTGTGTGTGGTGTTTCACTTCACAGATGGGTTAAATGCGGAAGGTGAAATTTCCCCATTTGTGGGATTAAAAAGTGTCACTTAAATACTAATAATGGTAAAATAGTGGTGCCTGTATCTCTCAGCCATGATTGGATTTTTAAAATGCGTTTTAGGCCAAAGGATCAGAAAAAAAGGCAGTGCATTTGTATCCATTTAATGTAATAGCTTCTGTGAGGCCTTACAGCAGGAATGGGAAACTGACAGCAGGAGTCCAGCGCAGTTTGGTGATTTTCCCAGCTATAGAAGACCAACTACAGCTGGTGATGACCTGACCAGCTGTATCAAGTGGTCTTGAGCAGGAAAGTCCCCAAACTGTGCTCCTCACAGTCGTCAGATATCTGGCTCCTATCACCACCTCTGTGAACAATTCTGACTCAGTACTTTTCTCTAGAACAGAGCATTTATCATCAAACCACTGAGTGGAAATTGGTAGCATTTCCCTTTAATCCCAAAGCACTACTCTGCAGCATCAACCAGCTCATTCTGATAAGAGAGATTCAACAGATTTACAGTAGCACTGGCTGAGCTTCAGGACACAACAATTAACATTATGTCAAATATGTGTCCACTTCTGAGCTAATGCTAACAGCTTATCCACCCTTTCAACAGCTAGGCAGGAAAAGCAAGACGACGCGAAGAAAGCTGAAATTAAATCTCCATTTGCATATTCCGGCTTTGTCCTCTTCGTGCTTATGAGTGAAACCGGTAATTTGGAGGCAGTGCTGTGAAGCCTATTAATAGCACGGACAGTGTTGTTCAAACTCGAAAAAACGGAGAGAGAAAAGGAAACGTGTAGGCAGTGGATGCGGAAGCAGATGGGCGTACAAACGAACATGTAGAGGAGGACAGAGTTAAAACTCAGTTCAAAGCCCTCTGAATGCAATTAGGGCCTACGACTCTGAGCAGCAGAGAAACCTCCAGTCGGGCAGAAGGACACTGTTGGCAGCATTAAAGGGGAACTCCAATGATTAAAAAAAATTCTACATAATTAAAGTGTTGGTGCATAAATAAGGTCATCCCATAAATGTAAATTCCGACTGGTTTGGTGTGAAATGCTTCGTTCTAGAGAAACTAGTCAGAACTGTTCATAGTGGCGCTGATAGGAACCAGACGTCTGAAGTTTCGTGCCTCAAACATGTTTATGCTGCCTGATGTCTGACACACTGATAAAGCTTTGGCTTAAAATGTATTTTTATCAATCTGTTTTTATCCATTCATGTCGGAACGGCACATGCAGGGTGTTATAAGGCAAAATAGTCCCGAAAGAAAAATGGTATTTCACCATTATCTGCATTACATATACAAACTCAGGCGCATGGAGGTTCACTGGTGGTTGATGGTTATGACATCTCAATGACTAAATTACTCAGAAATGTTGAAAAAATGGTGGACTTGCTCTTTAATTGCCTTTAAAAAAAAGGTAGAGTTTAGACAAGGCGTGTTGTAATAAGACCCTGATTAAAGTGGAGTTTTCAGGAGAGACAGAGAAATACACGACTTCTAGCTATCAGCCCAGACACAACGAGCAGAACTCCTGTTTATTCTCGCATTCTCAGATTTCCTCTCATTTCCTGCGGCAAACCATCTTGGACGATCAGGAATTTTCAGTTCCACCTTAACTGGTGCAGCTGTTTACGTCCTGGCATTTGTCATGGAACAGACTCGAATATGAGGTCAACTTTAGTTTCGCACAGTGATGCTGATTTTGTAAAAGGCCCACGTTTTTCTTACTCACAGATTAAAGTTATCAATTATTTGATTAAACTCGATCCTCGCTTCGAAAGAAGTGAAGAAACCGCCTTCCTTGTTGATCTTTTACAAATACGGAGAAAAAAATAATCTTGGAAAGGCTCTGCATGGCTGGCTAGAGTTTCCATATGTCTATTTCTATTGTTTTGCCTGTAAAAAATCGATTGTCCAAATAATCAATAATCAAACCCTACCAAAGATTTGATTTTCATAGTTTCTGGTTTTATAATGTTTGGCATTTGTGATGGGTTGGTATCACCATGTAAGGAATCCTCATGGTTTAGCAAGTGACCAACGGCTGATTCCAAAGGCATTTGATAGATTCCTAATGAGTTCTAAAGGTGTTCTACAGGAAACCATGGTCCCTACTGAAAAGCATTAAGCCAATTAGACAGCAAAACTATGACGTTTTCGTCCAAAAATGTACCACTAATATTTTCCTGGGAACCATTTTGGGCCCTGCAATTGTTAGGGAAATAAGCTTGTATTGAACAATGGTGCCCTCTAGTGCATTAGTCATTTATTACTTCAGCTCCTATCACTAAACCTTTACACTGGCGCCAGTAAGTGGTAGAAGCAGGTACTGCTCAATTTAATGATAAAAAAATTCAATGACTCTGCAGTAACAAAACACCGATAGTGTTGCATCAATTTCATCTTAACAGTAAAATATTTTATACGGCCCCTCAAAGAAGTAGGGTTAGATGCAAGAGACCCCTCTCTGTTGAATTAAATGTCTTTGATTTCAGCTAAAAGAAATGTGTGTTGCCATGTGAGCAATGCGTGCACTTCAATCAGACAATTTTCTGTTTCCATAAATCTATATTTATTTTTTAAAATCAGATTAATTAATCACATCATAATGCAATTAGCATTTAGCATCATTACGAAGCATCGATTTTACAGTAACCCATACAAACATGGCCACAAATCAAACCACACGGGGGGACGGGGGTGAGAGGTGGTGTTTTTTTTTTTTTTTCCTTTCTTTTTCGCAGGGGATTTATAATCCTTCGACTCCATCCAGAACGCCAATCCGGCCGTGGAAAAGTGAGGTGCTGCCCTTCCAGCATTCAGCAGAGGCTTAGCCACATGCTCACAGCACAACATACAGCAGAGAGAGAGAGAGAGAGAGAGAGAGAGAGAGAGAGAGAGAGAGAGAGAGAGAGAGAGAGAGAGAGAGAGAGAGAGAGAGAGAGAGAGAGAGAGAGAGAGAGAGAGAGAGAGAGAGAGAGAGAGAGAGAGAGAGAGAGAGAGAGAGAGAGAGAGAGAGAGAGGACGGGGGTAGGTTGGGGTGGGGGGTGAGAGAGAAAGAGAGAGAAGCCTACACTGGACCTATGGAAAAGGCAGCTAATGAACAAACAGGAAATACCACAGACGAGAAGTGCGCTATATTACTCACAGATGTTGTCGAGGATCAGGCCTTAATGGAGGGATCGGGTCTCTGATACCGGCAACCTGGGCCATAGGCCACCGGCAGAGGGGCCATTTGACTGTCCTATACTGTCCACAGCAATGCATTTAATCATTCAATCATTTATAATCAAGACCTAAATAGATTATATATTTTTCTTTTTGCATGTCCTCAGAATAATGCTCAATATATATATATCGTTTCAAATGCCAAAACAAAAAAAAAAAAAAAAAAAATCTCTCATGCAACACGACAGAAATCTGGACAATGTGAAATGCGTCAATGTTCTGGAGCTCCTAAATGTGACCAAGAGCCCATTATTTCTTTTAAATGGAAAGTAAAAACTCAAACCATAGTATCGCTAAACATGGATAATGTTTATTTAGCTAGTGAGTCACTAAAGGAGAAGACTGCTCCTGCGTTCGGGACAAAACCCACCAGGATGGGGGCTGGGGTCGTGTGGGTGAGTGGAGTTTTCCCGAAAGCATCACAGAGGTGCTGGCGAGCACGAGGCCTGCTTCAGAGTGAGGTACATAGACTTTAGAGGAGCGGGCAGCTGTGAGGGTATGGCATCAGAGAGCGAGCTTCTCCTTAGACAAATGCACTTTTGAATGACAAGTACAAGGAAAAAAAAAAAAACAAACAAAAAAACAAACAAAAAAAAAAAATGTGCATTAACTGGTGTCGTCCACCAAGCTGCATAATTATTATCTTTTGGTACACAAACTGATGCTGATACAATGGGAGAGGGGTGGTGGAGGGGATTCAGTCTACAACAACGGACATGATTCCAACTTCTGTCAGGCGGAAATGAACGCCTTGCCCTCAGTCCTGCTCTCTAACTGGAGAAAATCACACAGCTTCACAGATTCAAGTAAAGATTTGTCATTATACATATGCTTTTTGTTGTCTCCTCTGAGGGCGCTCGAGTGCAGAGCGCTGAAATTGTGAGGAAAGTTACAAAAACCCAAATTAAAGAACCAAAAAACAGACAAACAAATAACAAAAAACAAAGAAATGATCAACCTAAAAAATAAGTCTGGTGAAATACTCCTCCAAACCAACTACACAGGTTAGTCAGTTAATACCAAACAGAAGTCCGGTGAGAGTTATTAAGGGTAACTGGTAGAAGCTTTTAGAAGGACAAAGTGCTTAAAGATACAGTTTTAAGTGAGCAATTTGCAGTAATTCTTTTTTTTTTTGTGAGAGACTCAAGAGTAAGGGCAGATGCATCAAAAATTGACACAAATAGTCCATGGTTGTGTTAAGTGTTCATACATGGTCTTCAGCAGAAAATAGATCAGAACCCCCTTCTTCCTCTGTGGTTAGGCAATATTCAAGGTTCTACATTATTAGTGTTGAAGTTCTAGCAGGGAGACCTCTGTAAGGTTACTGTTTATTTTTAGTTCGCTCCTGCAAAAAAAGCACAGAAAAGGAGAGAAGAGAGCATGAGATGATCTAACAGACAGTAAAACACACCAGAGGAACATTGAGCAGGTCTAGATGAACTGGACTTAACATGTTCATTCAATTATAGGGCTGTGTGATACAGGCAAAATGTAACGCCATGTTAAGGGATGGCCATCGGTTCAGTGGATCCCTCCAATCCAGGCATATTTTAGTGGACTGCATATCATCTATTTTAAGTCAAATCTACCTCCGATCCTTCGAGACAATTTTTGCGCTCTATTCGTCATAGAAGTGCCACAAACTGACGTTTTCCAGAACCTGCAATAGGGAGGCATGTCCAGAAGAGAATAAAGCTGTTTAAATATCTGCAATGTGGAACCGTTTTTAAAGTGGAAATCTAATCCCAAATTTGGCAATGGTGGCAAATATTTCAGCCAAGAAAAAAAATGAAAGCAGCACTTTTGGTGGGGAAAAAAGCGGAGTAATTTGCAGTTTCTATGAAAGATGTTAGACAATTGATTTATAATCTCCATTCATGCGTGTTCATGAGCATCAAGGGAGGATACCTGCGCCGAGTCACTTCTCTACTACAGATTTAAGATGACGTGAAAATACTACATTCCACTCTGTACACAGAACACAGCAAAACAGCAGAAGCAGATGTCAACAAATGCCATCTGTAGCCACAGTTCTTGAAATCCATCCATCCATCCACCCACAGTTTTTGAAATCTATACCTAAACTGAAAAACAATGGAATTCACTGCCTTGGATGAGCAGCCATTGTCACATGTCAAGGACACTGAATTTTGTGGTAAATTCTGTAGCTTATATACAGTAATGTGTAAGTTCATTTGATGTAAATTGTTTATTTGTTGTTAGCACAGGTAGGTCTTCCAGACAGCAGATTTGATCAATAACACAAGTGATTTCTTTATGACCTTGTAGTTTCTGTTTCGTATGCTCATTTAAAATAATAAAAAAGGGCCAAAAAAATTTTTTTATTCGCCGGAGTCTAAACAAGTGTTTTCTGCCATTTAACGTGAGGAACATGCCACCAAAACCATGTACAAAACAGATTCCAGTCACGTTTTCTCCTCACAAGCCGTGGTTAAAAATTAAAGTGTTCCAAATGTCCTGCTTTACCAATGGCAGTGCAACACACCATGTCCAGTTTAAAGCAAACATCTAAAAAGATAGAGCAGGCTGCTGCACAAGCACATTCGAGCAATACAAACTCAATAGCCTATACAAAACACAAAGGTATTCAAGCTCACTACAACATGTGTCAGGCTCCAGTCCAAACAGGCCAAAACACTGCAGACTGAGCACACCTGATTCAGCATTTTAGCTAATTAGCAAGGTCTTTATGATCTGAATTCAGGGCATTAGATGAGGGTAGACCACAGTAGATCAACAGTACTTTGGCCCATTTTGACATTCTCGCACTACAACATGGTTTCTGCTAAAGAAATAATAAGTACTCCACCAAATAAAACCCATCAATTTAAAGGTTGCGCCATTAAGCACATAACAACGATACGACATTACTGGAGGTATTTTCAAATCGTGTAGGTAGGGCATCAGATAGAGCAATCAAATTCAATCAAAAGTGAACATTAAACTAGTCATTTTAAAACTAGGCAAAAAAACAACCCATCAGTCACTAAATACAAAATATGAAGGGATTTTACTTAATTAATCAGCAGTCCAGCTGAGCTGGGGAATATGACAGTATTTGTTATAACAACTGCTCCCTAGGCACTGCGGATAGGGCTGCCCACCGCTCCGGGCTAGTGTGCTCACTGCCCCAGAGTGTGTATGCATTCACTGGTGAGTATGTGGTGTTTCACTTCACGGATGGGTTAAATGCGGAGCCAAAATTTCATCTTTGTGGGACTAATAAGGGTCACTTGATCTTAACCTTAATCTACAAATTGTCACTATGTTTTCTGATGTTGTCAGTACCTAAAAACATTTCCCAACTGCATGTTAAATTACAAAAATAACATAACTCGTAACTGGATTTAGTGCAGCACAGGACATGAAATGGTGAACAAATCATTGCACTCATTGCACTAGTTTTATGATGTGGCACCTTTGTCTTCTCCATAATATATTTCATGACATATGGCACTTCATGAAAACCTTTTAAAGCATTGTGATATTACATTTTTGCTATATCGCCCACCTCCAGCTTCATCTCCTCTAAATGAAAACATTAAGATCAGTGCTGCAAATGTTCAGTACTAAAGTTATTGGACTGAACTGGACTGGGGGAGGGGGGGGTAATCACATTCACATCACAATATTTCATTTTTCGGAAATCTGATGAGTTGAAACAGACACAAACCAACAGGGCCGTACTTTTAAAATGTTAGCTAAAGCTACAAGAACAATGACTTTTTTTCTAATTTTCAAAATCGGTGCTGTGCAGCATCCATTTTTGCATAACTAAAAGGAAGAATTCCACCAATGTTTCAAAATTTCTGCATAATTGAATCACTGGGATGTAAACTAAGTCAGCTGCATGGTTTGATGTGAAATGGTTCATTCAGAAACCATCAACTCACATTTCTTCTTTATAGTGATAATGACAGGAATTAAGGGTCATTTTGTCTACAAGTGAACGGTCATTTTAAAATTTTTGTATGTAAAAGGTGATGACGGTTAAAAAAAAAAAAAAAAAAAAAAGACATGCACAGGAAATATATTCTTTGGGGACAATTTGGCCTTACACCATTTATGAATTTTAAAAATGTAGTTTAGGCCAAAATTTTATCCAAGCCATTGTAAAATGTCTCCGGTAGCTTATATACAACCACTTCATGCAGTAACTTTGTGAGGTCATTGTTTAGAGGCATTGCACTCTTTGGAGGTCTGCTTCCAATCAACACCACTGTGAACATTTCTGACTTGGCAGGTTTCTTTAGAATGGACCACTCCAAATCAAACCACTGTGAATCAATAGTAAACATTTTAACACTTAAGTTGTGCAGACATTCTGAAAAATCAGTGGATTTGCCCTTTAACAAGCCAAAACCACTTTTTAATGAAAACAGCCTGCGCTGTGGAAGAACTGACACCATGATACACACCATGCATTAATTCATTATGATATATAATATATTGCCTATACATTATAGCTTTTCAGGTAAAAACAGAGGATCTCTGTTTTCCATGTCAACATTCTTATGGTGTCTATCAAGAACAAGGCATACTGATACTTTACCCACCCACAGCACGACGACCTAGGAATGTAGACCGGAATTATAACTTAAAAGAAAAAGTGTTCCTTCAGAGAGGATGTAGGGAATGAAAGACCCTGATGTCACCGTGCCATTAATTATCTTCATTATACCAGCCGAACAGTGGTAGGAACATCCCTTACGGCAGGAATTTATTCAACAAACGATATCAGTCAGTTTCACTCCTCAGGCTCACCTGAAAATATTACCACACTCTTCAGTACTGAATCTTACAATTACTTTTCACATTCCTTCAGCCTACGACTATTTATGAGACTCCAACAAGCTACATGTAACGATGTTCAACAGTTTATACATCCATGCTCTGCCCACAAGTGCGTTGTTTTATAGCAACAGTTGGGTTGGAGAAGCTTTAGAGAATTAACCTAATGAGAAGTTGTGGCCCACAACACAGTAATTTGAGACATATTACAAGTAGGTAGCTAAAGGTATAAGCTACAACATTAATTAAAACGAAGAAATGACATGATATGAGGTCCCATACATTTATCTGTATTTGTAGAAGTCCCACCGATAAGGCAGCGGCTCAGTACAGTGTCTGCTAGTAGTAGAGACTAGAGTAAGTAGAGACTGCTAACACCGTTGCCACCTGCTCACTTATGTTTCAGAATTGCTGACTAAACTGGTAAATCTGAATGTAATTTCACCAGTTTAGTGTAAATTTTGAGGGAAAAAAAAAGACGAAAGACATCCAAACAGACATTTGGTAAAAAGCTAGTGTTATAGCTGCAAATAAAACTTTCTATGAAGTAAACTGATAAAATAAATAAATAAAATAAGAACTAATTAATAGAAATCAACAGCACCTATACAACCTTCAGCTGTTTTAAGAAACCTGACAATTGAGGACCACCAGTACATCAGCCAGTACAGCACTGATTAAAATTATTGGAGTATGTTTAATTTCTGACAATATAATATCAATTATCAGAATTTTTAAGCCCTAAATCAATGTTAGTCATTTTTTATTATATCTTTCAGGTGAAACCAGTGAAACCAGCCAGTGAACTTTGTTTTAGCTCATGATATTTTTTTCCCCCCAACCCTGTCATTTCCAATTCCACCCACTAGTTAGGACTCCCCCAATAATATTATACTTCCAGCACTAGGAGGATGAAGGCTAGCGCAAGCTCCCTGTGAAGGGCCACTGCACCTTTCCCAAGTGCCGCTAACACTACATCAGCTTGGGGGAACCAGGTTCTGTAACACCAGTCATGGATGCCTGCAGTAGCTAGCTTTGCGCTGAGGGGGCCATCCTACCCACCCAGAGAGCGAGACCAGTTGTGCTCTCTTGGACTCCTGGCCATGGATGGCAAGTGCCACCAAAACCATGTAGCATCACCAGGGAACCCACAATATCCTAATGATACAGACAACAGTTAGATGGTTGCATCAATCATGAATGACATGTTTTTCTCTTATTACTTCTATTAGACAAGAAAAAGATGGACAAGACATTACATTTCTAAGGAATATACAATCAAAATGTTTGACAAAACCAGAGTTGTGCACAACAATTTAAGTAAAACTACAACAACGAAGAAATACGTGTGAGCAGAGCACCAGACAATTGACCATGTCAGTGTGAGAAAGGCCAAAAGGTGACTAATACAAATCTAGAATGACTATGTTTGAGAATAAGATCTGTCAGCCACCCACTCCCTACCACCCCCCACAGCTACAATTCAGGCCTCCCCGTTACACCTTACTGAAATATTCAGGAGCGAGTAACACAGTACAAATTAATCAGCTTGGCAGTGTGGTCAATACACTACAGGGAAAACGCAGGGTCAGCAGAAAGCAGGGAGATCTGTCTTAAATCTCAAACCTCTATTTCAGTTTGGACAGTTCTGTACAACATATTACCCAATAAAACATGTGCTAATAATCGATGGATACTAAGCACATGCATCCTTGAACTTCATCTCGTCCAAAAAAGTTCAGATGTTTTGTAGAAGAATTTCTTACCAACAGTTTCTCCAAGAATAACCCGTTCCTTTTCAATGCGCTTAAAAAAGGGAGCATGGCCAGTGTACACACCATTTAGTTTATAGTACACAACTGATTTCTGGGTGCATCGCTATTCTCTCTTGAAAGATTCTGAATGACAAAATTTCATTTTATCCACAATTTCACTCATGCACCCATGTTTGCAGTCAAACTGGTCACAGACACTGCCTATATGAAGTAAATGGCCCAAAACCATAGTAAACATATGCATCTTATGAACACTGCTTTGTTCATCAACCAGCTTTGGACACTGCTAACTAGATGCAACATACACAGTAAAAATATCCCTAAAAGTAATAATAGCTCTGTATAATTGGATTCAGTGCAGAGTATGTAAACCTTTGCATACAATTCAATCAGCCTCGTTCACCACTATCTTCCTGTCTTTTCTTAAATCTGTTCTTGAGGAAGGGTCTACAACAAGTCTACAGATTCATGATGTGTTTTTAAACCGCAGAACTGTTTGCACCTTTGTGCGAATGAGTGTATGTAGATTCTTCTCTTACCCAAGAACTAATCTTAAATAAGTAAACACCAGTGAATGTCAAAACTGTCTAAGTACGTTTTAAGAAGACATTTCTTCTTAAGAATGGTTGGTAATAGGGCCCAATGTATTCACAGTTTTTGTTTGTTTTGCTTACAAAAAATGTTCTTTATCTGTTCCAACTGATCAAACCTCAGAAACAATAAATACTGTGACTGATATTATATATCGTGAAAGTGTTGTGAAGCACTGCGATATTCCTGCTGTCACCTGCACCCAACCAACTGTGCTTAGTGGCCACCAATGACAATATTCATTACAGATGGATCACACGGAAAATATGTCATGACACAAAACCTGTCTCACTATTTATGACGCAAGGTGGAAGGAACAACAAAAGTGTCAGATTCAAAAAATACTATGAATACAATTATTATGTCAACATCTCACATACTGTGTGCTTCAATAAATCCACTTAAACAGAACTAACTATGCTTCTTTTTAAATAAATATACAGTTGTCATTGTTCTTTAAGTTCTTAGAATAGACACCATATTGTAACGTATGGTCAAGTAACTTCTCATGATAACAATAAAGGTCATTGTCCTGCACTAATATTCACCATGATACACATCACACACTCACAAAATGCTTTCTGGGCATATTGTGGATGTTGTCAGTACTTAAAGAACAATGATTGACAGCACGTTTCATTAAAAAGATAGTATCATCAGTCCTGGTTATGTGGATTCGCTGCAGTGTAGTGTATGAAATGTTGAATTAAAAAAATAATAATAATAATTTCAATTGAAAGCAATAAAATGAAAATGTGCAAAAAACTTTTTTTTTATTTTTGACAGTCAGCAGCTTTTCCATTTAAACATACTTTTCACTATAAAAATGCTAACAAAAAAAAGTTGCATTTAACCATGTTTCCATCTCTCAACTTCAGACTCACCAACTTCCCTATAATATACATACTGCTGAATTTTTTGTTCTACACAGTTACATGAGAGATCACCACATCTCAATCTCTCACATGACACAATTTGTGCAAATGTATTATCATCATGTAAAAAGAAATACCAAAAAAGCAGGAAACGTTTGTTTCCATAGGCCACATCCACAAATGTTCTGTTCAACAACAAGTAATGTGTGACAATCCTCTCTGAAAATGATGGAAAATTACATAAGACTGCAATACAAGTTAAAGGTTTGTGTATATCCAAATCACAGTCTATCAAGAAGGCAGCCAAACATTACCTGTGCCAAGCACCCAAACATTTACATCCAGTCGGCCCAGCAGGTACAAAGTAATTTGTAATGTCAGAGTGTGCAGCATGTACCGTCACAGCAAATCTCTTCGCAAAGTCATGGAAGAAAACAAGCGAGACAAGCAAACAAACATGTTTAACTTGGATGAACCCCATGCTACCAGTACTAAATACTTTTTAAATCATTCAGAACCTGTCAGAGATATTTCTCTCTGCGGTGAAATATGCTTTGCCCTGGCTTAGCCTATGTTTTAGGATTACGCTCTATAAATCTTTTTCTAGGAATCAAACAGGGGAACAAGACAACCCCCCAAAAAGGTAAGCCTGGAGAGAAGAGACAAAAAAAAAAAAAAAAAAAAAAAAAAAAAAACAAAACACTGGCCTTTGGAATGAGTGTACTTTAATTAATTACTGTCCACACAATCCAGGAGAGATTATTAATCAAATGTACTGGAAATCAGGCTCTCTGCAAAACCCAATTCCCCAAAGTGCTGACCTGCCATATACAGTAAATGCTTGTGTAACCTTTACTACTGCCTAAGAATTACCACATCTATAACTAATACTCCCACTGCACCCAGACACTTGCATATGAACCATCTGGACTACTTGTATTAGGGAACATTCTGGACTTCTGTTGACAGAGACGTCTATATTTTTCATGTATGTATCTGTCCATGCTGATGCCAGAACACACATTCACACATATTCATTTGTATCGATCATTAAAGCTGGCTTAGAAGCTGACTACATGACTAAACAATTAACTGTTAACAGACAAATAACTGTTCTACCAACATTATTGGTTAAAAATACAATTTTCTATTTTATTTAACACAACAGTTCCTGTTTGAAAAGACAAATTTATCATTAAAGTTAAAAGCTGTTAGACTGAATGTACAAAGGCACAAGAGGCAACAACAACTGCTGGATAGGCCTACTAGAAAATGAAGCATGCAGTTAAAAACGGTGGTGTTTGAAACCTTTTTTTGAGATGGTGAGAGCACAACTACAACAACGTACCATATCGAAAATAATTATCCACACTACATAAAACAACGATGTCGTAGCTGCACACTCTGAAGTGTGTAGGACACGTTTAGAATGGTTTTGGCCCGTTTACGTCAAATACATGCTCATGCTTGGCCCCACCTACCAGCACTTCATTCTGTACAAATAAGGAACACTGGCTATGTTTATTTTTGCTGATCCGACTGAATTCATTCCAATTATATGTTAAGACTGAGGTGTTTATATGCTCACTCAACTCAACAATCTGATGGAAAATCTCCGTTTACATGCACATTACAAGTAATCCAATCCAAATTTATACACGCGTAGTGAACCACTTACGTTACTATGACAACGAGCATCACGTAAGTCCAGTCAGAGTGAGACGATCAGCATTGTGTTACGTGAGTTTTCAGTTGGCGGCTTGTGTTTTCAAGTACTTTAAAATGATGTCAGACTCAGGAAAACGTACTTCACATGTACTGTTTAAAGAATGCGAGAGGAAGACGTCACGTTCTGAGACTCATAAGCTGGACGTTCATCCCATCGCCGTCTTTTAAAGTTCAAAGCACAAACTTTGAACAAAGCATAAACTTCGCCACCTCTGCAGACCAGTTTCTGCTCCCTCCATGTTGAACATTATAAACTTATGCTATGACGCGACGCACAAGCAGAATGTACTTATACATTACGATTGGGAATCAGATACAGGTGCTTACATGACTACTAATCTTCTATTGATTTGATATACAGGATTACCCACCTTGTTCAATTGGATAGAATTTTTATGCCGAATGGCCTCAATCAGACTGGTCTATTTCGACTGAGGTGTATACATGGACGTACCTTGTTCTGATTGATTTATTAGTCGTTTTATTATCAGGCCGCATGTAAACACGGCTGCTTTCTATTATCTTGGTGCCTTAATACAGGATTCAGTTGAATGTGCTCATAAGTGCATGTACATCAGTTACTTTACAATGACTATAGACCTGGCTCAGCCAATCAGATTTGAGAATGAGTACTATTCACTTTATGACTGAATGACGGGCTTTTTCTTGATAAATACAGACACTCATTTCGATACTGATTTGATACTTACCAATAATTTTATATTTTCTTTCAAATTATAAACTGAAAGTGGGCGTATCTTACACCACAAATAAGTTTGAGGTGCTGCGAGTGGGAATATTTACCAACTGCAACAGATTGAGGACTAATAAAGAAGCACCAACATTAATAATATGCACGCGGAATGGTTCCACAGAGATATTTAATTCTAACACCCAGCTCTGCCGGTCAAATCTGAATTACAGATTTGATGCCAATGAAGAATTATCTTTTAATAACAATTATCCACCAATATCAATATAGTTCCGATATCACTGTGCATCCCTAATTTCCTTCCAGCTAGTACCTACCGGGTTAAATTAGACATAGTATCACATCCACATGTATTGCAGTCTAATATATTATAAAGAATCTCTGCTGTCATACAGCACAGATGGAAATGGAAAGTAGCTGATGTTGAGGTAATGGGCACGGTCATTAATAATTTGTGTTGTGTGGGCAGGAAATGATGTCAATGTAACATCTATTAATGGGACATCTGTTTGCTGTATGTCGTCACCAGTTAGTGCCAGTTCTTTGGTATTAAGTTATGAGGTTACAACCTCCCTTTAATTACCACTCATTACATGATGTCTTTCTCTGAACCCATCTGTTGGGCCCTTGCGATTCGCGGAACTTCTAAGTAACAAGCCTTAGCTACCAAACAATTGAATACAATAAAGATTTTAGATTTGTTACAATTTCCACATTCACTGTCTTCCTAATATAGGCCTAGTTTCATTCTTGGCAAATAATGATGCTTTCCAATGCCCGCCTTTGAAGCACAAATAATACAGAAACACTGATTTGGCTTGCAAATTCAAGCACTAATAACAGCCCTCTCTTTGAAATGAATGGACATGCTGACTTTGTTCTAATCCAATACTGTTCGAGCGATAGGATCGGTGAGATCTATAGATGGAGAGATTTTTCAGCTATTGTGGAGTGTGCTGGAGAGCCATGCTTACCCTTCGCATGGCTTCCTCCTCCTCCTGCCGCTTTTCGTAATGTGCAAAATCGTCAAAGATTGAGGTGGTATGCTTGAAAGTAGCAATAATTTTAAGCACTTGCTTTGCCTTCTCTAGGGGCACCTCCTGAGTGTCCCTGGAGTTGGTGACGGGCTTGTTATCATTGTTTTCTAAGCGGATGTGCCGCAGCTGGTTGTTGGGCACGTCCTTGACAAAGATCCATTTCACTTCAAACTTGCCCTTCCACTTGTCCTGAGACCAGACGCCGGCATAGGCATTGTAGTCCACTGTGGACTTCATCTCGGCCACACCACAGAAGTGGCCACTGCCATTGACACTGAACAGCAGGTAAAGCGGGCCCTTGGCCCCCAGTGAGCGGTAGGCGGCGTCCAGGCGCTTGTTGCCATGCTCGGTGCTGCACCAGATGGAGTACTTGATGGAGCGGTGGATGTCGTCCTCCGAGTAGCTCTTGATTATGAATACCCGTCCGTTCTTCAAGTTCCAGTCAAAGTCTTTGGGGTTGTAATTGTTGAGGGCTTTGAGTTTCTCCAGCACGGGGTGGACCTCACTGGAGGAGGGCGAGGTACTCAAGGGAAGGCCAGGACCCAGACCAAAGCTTTCAGCCCCACTGTTCTGGTTGAAGGTCGCGACCCGGTTCCTTGGGGCCACCCAACGGTTTTGAGGTGGTGCGTTCTGCTGAGGGAGTGGGTGCGGGGGCTGAGGGGGACCAGGCTGAGAGGGATGGTGTTGGAGAGGGTGAGGGGGACCTGGGGGGAGCTGCTGAGGAGGCTGGGGGGACTGCAGCTGGAGCTGCTGGTGCTGAGGCTGTGGAGGCAGTGGGCTTTGCAATAAGGGCTGAGGCTGGGCCAGGAGCTGTTGTTGCACCAGGGGCTGAGGTGGCAGCATCTGCTGAGCAAGGGGTGGCTTTGTGATGGAGCCTTTATCATCCCAAGTACCAATGTTCATGTTATGCTTTATAGGAGGAGGAGGAATCACAGCACCACTTCCCATACCAGTATTGGTTTTAGGCTTTAGCTTAGGTTGTGGCTTAGCAGGTTTTTTAGCTATAGCTGCCCATGATGTGGGCTTAGGAGCAGAAGAGCTTACAGGTGGCATGCTGTTGGCTGCCATACTGCTCATACCTGCGGTTCCTCCAAGAGGAGAACCCACAGTTTTAGTGACAGCCGCCATGTCGGACCCAAGCTTGAGTCCAGCCATGCCCTGATCGATACTGCTGAGACCCGGAACTTTACTAAGCTGCGTGTCACTGCCAAACCCTGCTTGTCCGTCCGCAATGGCCCTGCCCAGAGAGCTGGGGGCATAGCCGTAGCTGCTGCTGTACGCTGAGCTCTGCGTAGACTGTCCCTGTGAGCCACTGGTGCCCCAGGTGGAAAAGTCTGCATTGCCAGGAAAGAAGTTAAATCCATGTTGGCTGAGAAAAGGAGGTGTATTGCCTAGAGCTCCAGGCTGGCTGAATACTCCATCCGGGATGAAATGGTGCTCACCATTGCTCATCTGTCCATAAGTGGTCAAGTAGGGCATAGGAGGGTCTCCTGCGGTAGACCAAGTAGCTTCACTCAGAGAGTAAGGGAATCCGATGGATGGGGCATAATAGCTGGGCATGTAGGGGTCAGACATTTGTGGGTAGCTATTACTCTGTATGGAAAATAATTTAAAATAAAAGGTGACTATATATATAAAATTGTCTCCATAAAAGGTCTGAAGAAAAACTAAAAAAAATTTTTTTATATATATATATATATATATATATATATATATATATATATATATATATATATATATATATACATACATACATACATACATACTGCAGACAGATTTAATATACTAGATGTTTATGAATGAATGTAGCTTTTTAGCTGAACAAACAATCATCCAGTATCTTATACACTACACAGCCAAGCACTTCTCTGAAAATTAACTGCACAATAAATTTGTTTAGAACATAATGTGATGTTTAGGACTCCGCTCACCTGATTTGTCTGGCTGCTTAAGTAATTCTCAAAGTCGTCATCATTTACAGCATCCTTCTGATGCATTGAACCGTTTTGCACTGCAGAAAACAAGCAGAAAAACAGCATTAACAGTAGAGTGGGCAATTTCACAACACATAATGTGTATATATTTTTTTAAATCTGGTAAGTGGGAACGCATAACTAAGAGCAAGCAATATTACATTAAAAAATCCTATTAATACAATTATTATTGGGCTGGGCACCATTTCACATATTGTCTGCTATACTAAATCAAATTAAACAGGACTATTTATACTCTTCTTTGTTTTTAAATTGCTAATTGTTTTTTAAGTCCTTACAATATACACAACATACCCAGAAAATCATATCATAACATATTGTCAAGTACTTTATCACAATAACAACAAACGTGATCATAATACCCAGCCCTAAATAACTGTTATTCCCAGCTGTTTTTGTGCGGCATCAAGTTGGCTGCCCCATACATCTCAATCCAAAAATATGTACAGCATTTTTTCTGTTTGTCTTGTATCTGTACAATCCATAGAACTGAGATTTAATATTATATTTTGGTCCAGACTTAGCTGGAATATAAGTACATCTTAGAAAGACATAAAATACTACACAAACACAAAAAATGCTAAAAAGGGCCCAAATCCTACACTGTCCCTGTGTTTTTGGGTCCACTTTTGACACGTGGGTTTATAGACTTAAAACACTCAAAATTCACTTTTACATGACCTTTTTTATTCATCGTATTTTAAGAAGCCATTTTTGCAACTGTGCTTTAAAAATTGATGTGTACACAACCTCTTCTTACTGGCTGCACTGTACTGCGCATCATTCAGAGCTCATCATTCTGAGCTGAAACACTGCTTATAACTTCAGTATGAATAGGTGAGGCTCAGCTGCATTTGGCTTAACGTATGTAAAATGTTGACCACACAAAAACAGTGGATTGCAGTTGAATTGCTGTTTTGGCCGTTTCCATATGTGGAAAAGGGAACAGAATATTTCAAAACGTTTGTAATATTTACATACAGCATTACAATCCTTTCTTACTTGGAAAAAACATAACAGCAGGGGGGAATTCGTGCTGTCTACGTTATGGGCCCTTTAAACATCACTGCATAGCATCCAGCACGACTGTAAAAAGTCTAATCGTAACTCCAACAGGTGACGTACCTTTATTTCCTTGTCCTTTAGGTCTCTGTTACGGCGTTGGCAGGGCATGAGAGCGACGACAAGAAGGGAGAAAAGACAAAAAAAATGAAACAGACTCTGTTGGGATGCATTTAGCAGCATCGCTGATCGACAAATGTCTTCATGCTCTGAAGACAGAGGCCCGATCTGCCCAGCAGCAGCAAAAGCTAGCGATGTGTCAGTGGTCAATAAATAAAGCTAAAATAAATAAGTACTTCACCTGGTCATAAACAAGGTCTATAGTTACATGAGAAACAAAGTGTGGTGCAATGTGGATGAGCTGTCTACAATGACTTGACTGTACGTGGAGGGAAAGAGAGGGAGAGAGGGGGGGGGTACATGGCAAATGATTCGGCCTAGCAACAGCCATCAGCTAACGCTAACGTTCCTTAGCTAACCTAGCTCGTTCGCTCCAACATACGTTTAAAACGGACATGACCAGGTTAGCTAGCTGCCTCACTAAAGACAGCGAGGGAAAATGCGTCAGGAGAATACTAACAAAACCACTCCAGTCGGCCATTCAACTTACCTGGTCGACAGTTGTGGCAGACATCCTCCAGGAGCCCGAGCTGCTTGCTGTGCTGCGTGTCCACGGTCTCTGCTGCCACTGCTGCCCGCTACCTGTGCGCTGTATCCTCGCTTGGCTCTCGCTCTGTCCCCGCTGCGCCTCGGCCAACTCCACCGGCTCTCTCACGCTTTAGACGACGGAGGCCACGGATGTCGACTTGCTGGACTGTAGAATGGGACTCGAGTCGCTCCGAAACATTCACTCAGCGTGTCGTCCGATGGGGAGTAAAACAGCAACCCTTCCGTTTTTCCCCCCACTTTTGCTCCACAATGGCGGATCGGGGTAGTAGTCTTGCTTTCCGGTTGTGTTCGCTGACCTTCCGCCGATGACGAGGAAAAGTCACGACGTATAATGGCAGTTTTCCCTCCTCCGGTCATGTAGCCCACCTGCTTCTGGACAGTTTAGTGGTTTTATTCTCCTGCAGCTGAATCTTTAGCCGGAGGTCAGACCTTTCTGAGCTACATCAGGGGGTATTCCATGAAGGATTACTCAGTTAGCCAGGTAACTTAAAGGGCCCATACCACAGAAAAAAAGAATTGTCCCCACTTTTTAAAGTAAAAGACTTCAAAGAGGAACTCAAATGATTCTACATAATGGCTGAGATGTAAACAAAGTCATTCAGAGGGGTTTAGTGTGAAATGCTCCGTTCTAGAGAACCTTACAGAGTCCGAATCGTACCCAGTGGTGGTGATAGGAACCCGACGTCCACCTCTAAAAGCTCCGTCACAGAAAGTTATTACATGAAGAGCTTAGAAATGCGGTCTGATGTCCAAGGCATTGTTTTATGATAGTTTTTTGACAAACCTTTGGCTTTTATCAGTTTATTTTAATAAATTTGCAATACACCTATTCAGTTTTATTTTTGAAAGTCGAGTTTTATTTTGCCTATAATGAACCATTTCACATTAAACCACTCTGAGTGACTCTGTTTACATCTCAAGGACTGAATTATTCAGAAATTTAGAAAAATTGGAATTGGAATTCCCCTTTAATGTAGTAAGTTGCAGAAACTTACTGTTTGCTCCCCATACCATATATGGAAACCAAGTTATATAAACTCTCTTTGAGTGAATTTAAGTGAAAGTATGTATGTACAGTGTATACAATGTATACTAAGATTCATTCCAAATATTTCGATTTTTAGAAAATCTTGATTTTGATATGCTGCTCTATATAAGTCCTTTCTAGTATCGCACAATTTCTCAAGGCGTCTTACCCCAAAAGGACACCCTGTTTTTTTTTTTTATTGATTTGTGCTCAATTTTAATAAACAGGTCATTTTGTGAAAGAAAAGTGATGAACAGTTTTAAAAACATTGTTCTTGTAATGCATGCAATAGAAGATTAAGCAGCCCAAAGGCTATCTAGCATATTTTCCTACTCCTCTGAGCCACATGCATTTTTAAAGCTCTGCTATCAACAGGTCAAGAGGTAAATGTCTGACTAATTCAGGTTTTAAATGTAGAGAATCTTACAGAACCATAATTTCATCTTTTATCTAGCTTTGTTAAAGACAGTGTCAACTTTTTCATTCTTTATCACCACAGGTGTGCGAAACAAAGTATAGGTCCACTGGAACACCGTGCTATATTTAAACCAGATGTGTAAAGCAGATGAGTGCAAAGAGACAAAAAATACAGATGTTCAACTGTACAACCCTTAGGTATAGCATAATAGAGACTAAACGTGTTCATGTCAGTGGTCTGTCAGAGCCGTTCCAAAAGCTTTAGCTTGCAAGTTTGGTGGATTTTGAGGTATGTTTTGGATCCTCATCCTGACGTAGAAGCCAGCCTCTTTTCAGCTTCAGTATCATGACTGATTGTGACAATACTACCTTTGTCTCTGGCTGTCATACAACCTCAAATCATAACAGACCCACCCCCATGCTTAACAGTTTACAAGGTGTTCTTTTCATCAATTGCTGCTCATTTTTTTTTCTCCAGACATAAACTTGATGATTGAGAATTCAGTTTTTACTTCATCAGTCCACAGCACTTTTTGTTCCAAAATTGCCTCTGGCTTATAGAGATGTTGATTTGCATGTTTAGACATTGACTTCTGCATAGCATTTTTAGGTAAGGCTTTCTTCTGATGACATTTTATTGCAGATCAAGTTTGTGCAAGCAACACTGCACAGTAGTACGGTGCACCACTCCTGTGTCAGATAAACATTCCTGCATGTTCTACAATGGTTTTGTTTTGCATTTCTGACCAGCATACAAGCAGTTCTATAAAAGTGGATTCAAGATCTTCAAGATCTTGCCTTGACATCCGTAGCTCCCCTTAACTGTCATTTCAGATAGTAGAAGTTGTGAGATGGAAGGGCTTTGATTTTTTTAATAGCCTTTCCCTGCTTTGTAGGCATCACTTAGCTTCATTTTTAGATTCTTAGCCAGCTGCTCAGAGTCCATGGTTGTTGAATGTTAATATAAGATTTGAAGAGTCAGAGAATTTATTACAGTCTGGAATTGGCATAGCTGATGATTCTTGGCCTTCCTAAATAGTTCTAACAGGCCCTTTAAGAAATAATTAATTAATTAACTTCTGAAAAGGCAACTTTTGCACATGCTAAGATTACTTTTCTAGGACTTTTTAAAGTTCAATGTTCTGGTTTCTTACAACAGTCCAAAGACATGCAGTCACCCAATTAGAAATGCTAAATTGGCCCTAGGGGTGTGTGTGTGTGTGTGTGTGTGTGTCTGGCCTGTAATGGATGGGCGACTTGTCCAGGGTGTTTCCTGCCCACAGCCCAATGACCAGTGGGACTTCAATCTTTTGCATACAGCTGTTTTTATCATTATCACATTCAATTTACAGCCACTCTTGCTGAAACAGTTCAGTTCAGTTCAGTTGTGGACGTCACAGCTCAGACATTTTCATGGCTCAAACAGCGCAACAAGGGCAATAGTGATGCAAAATCAAGTTACTACTTCAGGAAAAGCCCTACATTTGAAATACAGTAAAGACTGTCATTGAATGACTGAAAATATATTACTTAATTTTAGTAGCTAAATGATTGCAAAGACCAAGGGAACCAGAATTGAGCAAGACAACATGAACACTAAAGATTTTCTGATAGTTTGAACTGATTTAAACACTACTCTTACAGGCTCTAGAGCTGTTTGAGCAACTGTACATAGATGTGTACTGTTATAGAGTGATACAGAGCTTCTGGGTGACACCTGGTAGTATATGTCGGTATCCCCTTTTTAAAAGTTGTGTACAGGTCCAATTGTTGCAAGTTTATATTTTCTGGATCAGAAAGTTACCTTGTTAGTTCATGCCCAGATCATATTAATTATATTCATCACATCATACAAATTAAATTTTTCAAAAGGAAAAACTTCATTTCTGGTAAACTGAAACAAATGAAATAAGTATTGTCTGCAGTATATTTTGCTGCACATATATTTTTTATTGTTTTGCACTGTGTATTGTAGTTTACTGTACTGTATTGCATTGTACAGCACAGAGTAGTTCTGTGTTCCACTCTTCCTTTTTTCTGGGTATCTACAGTGACTTTAGTTTCTAGCAGTATCTGAGCTCAGGACTCTCTTTCTCTCTAACCTATTGGTAACTAGCAAAGATATTTTCTAGATAGACAAAGCACCTCTTGTAAGTTGCTCTGGATAAGAGCGTCTGCTAAATGCTGTAACTGTAAAAAATATAAATGAAAAGGGCAAAAAAAATTAAAGGAACAAAACATTACTACTATATATATTTTTGGTTTATTTATTGTTATTGTTACATCCTTACTGTTATCACTATTGTGACTAAAAAAAAATTACGGTAGCCTGATTATGGTACGGTAAGTTATGGTACAGTGTCCGACTCAGTGTTTTTTGGAGTCGACTCAGACTCTCAACTCCTGTTGCTGGAATCGACTGAGTCGACTCTTCGATTCCACTTAAAATTTAAAACCAAGACGACTCCGGAATCGGTGATAAAGGCATACAGCAGTGACTAAACCACCCTGCACGTAGTTTATCCAATTTCTGACATGATGAAAATTCAGACATTATACCAAGTAACATCAGGAAGCTTGACAAATGAGTGATTTGTAATAAATGATTACAGCTGACTAATGATTCAACACAACTTACCATCAGACAGCCTATTTCAGTGGAAACCCGGAGGGAGAAAATCATTACCCTGCCGAAAAAGGACCATGAGAAAACATTAGGATTAAGATGGTTTTTATGTTTTTTTGAATGCTTTTGCTTTCTTAAGGCAGTAATAGTTTTCAATACACACCACTAACGTTTTGTAGAATTAGATTTTAGATCCCACTGGGAAATGTGGACGAAACCAGTCCTGCGTGTTCGTTGATGCAAAAAATGAGACAAGTAGATCAGACTGAAGTGAAACAAACAAAGTTTTATTACAGAATTCTGGAGAGGTTACAAACAGAGAACATGCATCATGTATCTCCCAAGTAAGCTCTGACCTCCCAATGTGTTCTGACTCCTTTTATACCCTGAAGCTGAATATGTGTGTGTGTATAAGCTGAACCTAAATGTGTACATGTTCCTGTTTAGTGGGTGCAATGCACATATGGTTTACCATATATGGATGCGAAAACCTCATGTTTTAACGGTTAAGCGCAGACCTACTTCTGTTTTTGGCCTTGGCCGGTTTCCTGTTATTGCGTACATCTCTGCATGTTTGTCACGTATTGTCTGTTCTTCATCTGCCCTGCCATGCGAATCTCATAACGAATCCACAGAAACCATCGAATGCATTTAGAATCTCATAATAATGACTTACTGTGTCAATAGTTCTGTTCTGTTATTATGTCATAATTATTATTATCTCATAATTATGAGTTAGTATTTCATAATAATGACTTATCAGGTCATCTTATTGAAATTCAATCTCATAATTATGAGTTAGCATTCACAGTAACGACTGTCATAGTTCTGGCGTAGTATCTCATAGTAACGACTTCATTTTTCATAATTGTGAGCAAATTCTCTCATTGTACTGAGACACGTGGTCATTATTGTGAGATGAGAATGTCATAATTCTAAGATAATATTTCATAATTGTGGAAAAACCTTCTTTGACTTACTAAATTGTTGTATATTTCTGTCCAGTGGCTGAAACGAGTGTCCATACCTCTGGGCAGAGTTACTCTCGAGGCAGTTATGATGAAGAAACACAAAGTCCAAACAAAACCAAGCATTTCGACTCTGTCAGTCACTGGCCAAGAGTCGATCACGACTCCCAGACGCGTAGGAGTCGAAGAGTCGACTCTTCTGGAATCGACTCCCCATCAATCGTTCAGCCGAGAGAGGAGGTGCTGAGGGGTGAGGGTGGAAGCTCTGTAGCATGCAGAACATGCTGACGTTCATTTCTAACGTGCTGAGAGGTGGTGCCAGCAAAAATGTACGTATGTTATGGTGTGCTTGTGTGTGGTCTGTGGCCTGTGGTCTGTATGAGTGAACGCTTTTACTGATGCGGAACCCACCCGGCTAGCTCGGCAGCTGACGTTAGCAAGTGAGGCTTAGCTGGCTAGCGAGCTAAATCCACTGACCTTGTCTGGTACTAGCCTTCTAGCTCACATAGCCGAGCAGTGTGCTAGCCTGCACAGCTAACTAAGTTAATAGCTTAGCAAGCAGCCAATTCTCTCCACCACTAGTTAGATGTAACGTTATCATGTCGTTTGCATAACTTACCTTCGTTGACATCTCAACGTAAACAGTGCTTGACGGGGTAACTTTGACAGGACGGGGTCGTTTGTTCACAGATATTTAGGACACAGCCTTTTATACGGCGCTTGGCACAAACCTCAGGATCTTTCTTTTTCATGAACAAAATAGGTTTTCCAGCATTTTACAACAAATTCTGCTGAAACCCCCGAGCAAAGAGGGACAAGTCTATGCTGTTTTCTGTATCTAAACTGGTGAAGAGCCTGATGATAAGCTAAGATAAATCAAGTTGTAATTGTAGGGAAAAAATACTGTGAGCAACTCCTCAAGACTGCCAATGACCAGGGTTAGAAAATGTTTTCTAGTCTGGCTTTTGGATTAAATTGCACATCAGTGAAAAGCATCACATGAAAAGTATCACGTTTAGAGTACATTTATGGTACATAAATGTAAAAAGACACTACTTTTTACACTATTTCTATTTCTTTTCACTATTTCTACCTAATTCACACTGTTACTCATTGGCAGTTTTCTTCATGCAATTCTTCTGCTAATTTGCTGCGTAGAAATTCTCAGCGTCATTTGGGCTCCCATTGCCCTCTTGAGTCCACTGCTTTTCCCATAATCCCACAGTTCACTATATTCACCAGTAACAAATTTGACTACAAAGTGTGCAGCTGTGTGATTTTCACTTAAAGGCATGTAACGCCTCAGTATGTAACTCCTGAGGATCAGTTCAATTGGCCCTCAAAAGAATTTAATAATGCTGAGATTCATAACTGGCTCATCACTTTATCAGATTTATCAGTCTACTCTGGTTTTAGTAGGAACTTCTGTGGCTGTAAAGAAGCCACATTTTTACATGTTGTGATTTTAAAAAAAGTTTATAAACATGTTGTGATGGTGTTTCTATTGATATTTCTCAGTTTCTTGGGTCAGAACTGTAAAAATATTCTTCTAAAAATGTAAAAAGTAACTATTCTATACGCTGTCTTGTAACTTGGACTGAATACAGATACTAAATTTGTGTATTCTCAAGATGTATTACAAATACTTGGATTCTGTCACACCCCAACCCTGCATATAATCTATTTTAGTACATAATTCATATAGGCAGATCCGTTGTAGGCATCAAGCACATGAATAATACGTGTGTAGAGAGTGCTTGTTATACATTTCGTCAATTGTGGTGAGTGTAAGTTAGTGCTGCAAATCAAACCATCCCTCTTAAGTCTTCTCAATGTCTTGTTTTCTGTCTGTGGTTGCCTTATAGGGTGCTCAAACAGTGTCAGAGGTAAGATGTCAGTGAGGCTGTAGTGCTTTATGTTTATTCCGCTCTTTTGTGCTGTGTATCCCACACCTACAAGGGTCAGATCTTTCAGTCTTTCTATTTAGCTGAATTGTTGTCCTGCCACATTTATTTTTTTCTTTCCAATTATAAACCAGAGATGACCGAGTGAAATAACTGTGAGGTTTGCTTTGTTGTGTCCTAGAAGAACCCAACTAGGTCAGATATAGAGAAATGTGTACTGTCGTAACGTCACTGGGAGAAAGTTCTTGTATGGAATGTACCTCCTGCTCAAATGTGGGTGATCCAGTAATTAGGGTATTTCCTGAACTGGCCTCATGGGCCGGCTGTTTCTCTCTCCAGTTATCCGCACATATTCTTCAGCTGCTGTCTGCCATGTCTGAGCTTGCTGACTTAACCTCACCGCATGTTCCAGCAACGCCATCTCAGCGTCCCCCACCATCAGTTAGTACCAGAACAGTATACAGATCATTATAGCAAGGGTTTCTTCAAGATCAGCAGTTTCATCCTTAATAATAATGACTTCATGCATATTCAGCATTCATATAAGACCATATTATCAGTCGGGTTGTGCCATCACTCGTCTGTGCGTTTGCTGTAATATAATGTAATATAAGACATTGATGTCTTCACTTTTCACAGTGGGCCACTAATTAACCTGCAGAAGTATTGAAAGTGCTTCTTAGTCTTTCAAATACTGCAAGAAATATAGATTTCATAAATGGAATATCTTTGTGTATTTATGGTGTAAAAACTAAATGTAGTGGAATACAGCTGCATTTTTTTGTAATGCATATTAATTATTAAATGCAAATGTTAAAATGGACTCTACTGAATGTCAAAATCTGAACATAATTTATTGCACAGCTTATATCAATCATTATTTGATCTATTCATCGTAATAGTCCTGCTTAAGTGCTCTTTTTTCCTCAGGGCGCCAGACTGGTGGGCTCAACTCGTTCTTTTGCAGACTTCAGTCCTCAGGCCAGTTTTGACATCAAGGTAAAGTACTGAGGCCTTTATATGGTATTTATATTCGGTGTCATTGTTTTCTTGCATTGTGAACAACCTGGAGTTTTACTCTGCCATGAAATATAGCCAAAAATTGTCCTGTAGAATCCTGGAAGCTAAGAACCGGAATAAAACAAACCCAGTCATTTCAGCATGTTGTCAGGTGTATACATGCTAAAAGTACTGTCACTGGGTAGGGCTGTGTTGTAATGATGGGAAGGTATGAAAAAACACACTAGCATGCTTATAGCCTGCAGTGCAATATATTGTTTAAAGAATGTACGCAGTGCAGACGTGGCCTGCTTGTGGATGTGTAACAGTCCATTAGCTATTATTAAAGGGGAGAGGTCACTAGCTTTTTTTTTTTTTTAATTGTATCAACATCTTGCCAGAGCTTTAAAAATCTCAGTCTTTACCATTAAAGGTGTGAAAAGGAAAAAACAGGACCAATGATGCTTGAAGACCAGTTATATCAACTCACATCCTTGGATTTGATATTGGCTCAAAAAAAGTTCTTGAAATCTTCAAGCTTGGTGTGTTTTGAGCACTTGCTAATGCATTTATTTACTGCATTTATGTGTAATGGTGTATTTTGTCGAAATACACCATTGGACATTATTCATACCAACCACAAACTGCTTCCTCCACAACCCTAACCAGCACAGCTTGGTGCAATGACTAAATTAAAGACGCTGGCTAAATTAGCAATGTAGCTCTTTACCAAAGTAGCATCCTAAACTAGTGACAGCACAGTGGATTTCTGAAAGATGTAGGAATAATGAATTGTAGTTTGTGAAATAAAACAGTTTTGAAACTAAACCACCAAATTCTTTTTCCTTTGAACATTTATTTAGAGGCATAGGAAACTGACCAATAGGAATGGTCCCACTTAAACCATTGTAGTTGAAAAAACAGAAATAATGAGCTAGATACATATTTAAGACCTAACAATTTATGTGCCGCAGTCTTGTGATTGTTATTGGTAAGTAGTGGAAATCTTTGTTGGTAGTGCTGAAACTCCTGCTTTCAAAATCAGAAAAGAATGCAGGCTTTGCTGACAGTCCCTCTGTGTCAGCAGCTGAGCCAGCCAGGCTGTGCATTAGATACTTAGTCCATTCTTGGTACCAGGTTTTGAGGATATGAAAATCTCATGACAGTTTTAAAAAATGCTCTCTCAGATGATTTGAACCCTGCTGAGGGATAGATTTCCATTGTTTTTAATCTTTTACTGTGCACTCATCCCTTCAAGAAATGTGAACTGCACCGGCTGGACCAAGGCCCACCCACACAGGCTTTGCTGACGAGGGAGCAGGGGCTAAAGTACTACCGCACCATGCAGACCATGAGACGCATGGAGCTGAAAGCAGACCAGCTGTACAAGCAGAAGATCATCCGAGGCTTCTGTCACCTCTATGACGGACAGGTGAGAGCTGTAGTTTAGGCTTCTTTTGAGTTGAAGTAGAGTAATATATTGGCCTTTGCATTACTAATCTCACAGAAGACTGTAATATGCAAATGAGTACTAGTTCATTTATTTTGTGGTGGGAGCCTCCTGACCAGCCTCAGACATTCCAGATTTTCTGTGGCTTCTATAGGTCATTTTTGGGGGTCAAACATTTACTTGCTTCAACAAATGTCAATAATAATAGTAATACTACTACTAATAATAATAATAGTGCATTGAAATGGAGCTAAAATGCTTCACAAAAAGTGGTTTGTTTGTATGGTTACATCACATTAAGGATTTACCAGTTTTTAATACCCTTCAAATACTGTCACAATCACACTAGGTAGCAATATTATCTCAATAACTTTTGTCCAGGAATTGCTAGTGTCATGCAGCTGTAGTGGTCAGTAGGTATAGATTCAGTATTATCACTACTCAGCAGGTTCAGTAGATTATGATGCATGTGTGAGAAAACTGATGTGTACTATAAAAAAAATAACAAAAGTGGATTATTTCAAATATGTAGAAAATCCCAAGGATTTAGGGGGGGGTACATTTCATCAAGATACTTTTTCAATGGGAGAGAAGTGCTGTTTTGGAAAGCAGGAGACCTTGCTTTTAATGTGTCCTGTCTTTTGTGTGGACCGCTCCACGAACCCCAAGCTGAAAAAAAAAGTTTTTTTGCATGTTAACTGAAAGCTGTAAAAAAAAGGTGAGCCTTCTCTGACAGTAGTGGAGGAATATGTGGTTGCAGTCACTGAGGTCACTTTTTTTCCCCTGCAGAAATTTCAGCCACAGTAACATTTTGGGAGAAAATGACCAAAAATAGCTCTTTCGTTTTTTGGCCAGTGGAAACGAAATGCTGACCCCATCCCCCCTCATCCCCAACCAAACAAAAAAAAAACAAAAAACAATTTGAAATTTCCTTCACCCTCCTATGCATTTATTTATTTATTTATTTATTTTTATTTTTCTTCTTTCTAACGGACATTAAACAAGCGCTTTAAAAACCTGTGTTCATGCTGAGTATCAGGAGTGCATGACACTCAAGAGCTTCCCCACTGCTGGTTTAACAGCACTTAAAAAATACACCATCCTGCTTGGATATGCACAGTATAGCAATTGAACAGAAGCAGATAGAAACGTCCCCACTAGTACAAGAACGCTGTCTGTAGCATCAGGTTATGAAAAAAAGTATTTACAATTGACAACCAAAGTGCAACATATCAATCAATCAATCAACCTTTATTTTGACTCGGAAGTACATTGAGGGCAACCCTCATTTTCAATGTAGCCGAGCATTTACAAAAACAGGGATTGACATGACAAAGAAAATAATAACTACATTTAATCATTTTAAATTAAAAGAAAAAAAAACATTTAAAATAACAGTGAATAAAAGATAAAAGTAGAAAAAAATAGAACGTGAGATTTAAATGGTAAGAAATTAAGATCAAAAGTAGATAAGAAATTAGTAATAATACAAATGTATTGTAATAATACAATATCACAAATTTAAAAAAGTAATGATAAAAAACTTAATAAAAAAATACAATGAGAGGAAATAAATAAATAAAAGATAGAGAACAAAGGAGAACTAACACAAAAATAAAAGTTACGAATAAATATGATTAAGTAAAACAGGTACAGGCTGTCTGTAGGTGGTTTGATATTAAACGTTTAAAATGACTGAGTGACACCAGTGAACTGAGTTTTAGTGTTTCCTGTAGTGAATTCCAGCTCACTGGTGCACTGTGACTAAAAGCAGATCATCATATAACTAAAACAGTAATGGAATTCTTTGCAATAGATGACCAACATTTCTCTGTTGTCAAGGCAACGTTCTGTAGCCTACACACTGTAATAATTTTGGTGAATATAGTAAAAAAAAAAAGAACTGTTCAAAAGACATAGAGTTAACAGCCACATGAAAGACTGCATTTTTTCTAAAAGCCTAAAAACGTGAATGTAAATCCAACTTCAACATTATTTCATTTGTTATTCCTTTGATGTTTGTGTAGTTTGAGCAAAGCTATTGTCCAGTCCTTGTGTACCCACACATAATACACTGTCCATTCTACCTGGATTTTCTCTCAGGAGGCATGTGCTGTGGGCATTGAAGCCGGCATTAACCCCAGTGACCACCTGATCACAGCATATCGCGCTCATGGGTACACCTACACGCGAGGTGTGTCTGTGAAAGAGATTCTGGCTGAGCTCACAGGTTTGTGCCTTTTCATGACTTTCACAAAATTGTATGTTTACACATTAAAACATTTATTAATCATCCTTTAAAGCAGTCTGTCGCTCTAACCGTTACTATTAAGGCCGGTTTTTCAATCTAATCTCTATGTGCTGCACCTGTAACATACAGTCAGTTGCCCCAAGCAATAATAGTTTCCCTGTAGAAAGAGAAGAAAAGGAATCCCACTGACTGAAATTCACTTCTAAAAGAAGTCATTGTGCAGTTTCAGCGGTTCAGTCAAAGCTATTTGTAAACTAAGCTGTAATTCACTAATAAGCTAATTAATAGTAATAAGGTATACTGCAGTATTCAACACACAGCGCTGGAGTAGCTCTGGATTCACAAGCTCCCACTAAGCTGTCACATTGTGATCTCCTACTTTATTTGATGTTGAAACATCTGTTTTAGTGTGTTACTGGACTGAGTGCCTTCACAACTCAGTGAGTGCCTTCACAACTATTGTTTCATATAAGGATAGCTAGCTAGAGGATCCCCAGCTAGTGGAAACCAAAGACATGATGTCCATTAAGCCTGTTGAAAAACAGAAATGAATGAAAATTGCTGTACAATTATACAACGACCCATCAAAGACAGAGATCCCCCATATTTCCAAAATGTAGAAAAAAACAACATATGATGTTTATTAAAAAATCTACCTCTTTGTACTTTTGCATGTGGTGTTTTTTTCCCTTCCATTATCATGATAATGTCTTAAACTGTGATGAAAGGTTAGATAATCATGGCAATATATTTTGTTTACATTAGCATATACCTTATAGACCTGTGAGAATATTTCTACGGGGCACTGATTAAAAAATTGAATTGAGTCAAAAATAATAACCATAATTAAACCTATTATGTGCAAAATAACATAATTTCTTCTAGTTATAGTAATTCTTCATCTTGAGTCCACAGTATTGATGAACAGCTCACATTTGTGCTGTTAGCTTTCTGTACACTAGGGGCCGTTGTATTGTCACATATTTATTTAAATTGTCCGTCACTCACACTCCAACATCATTTTTTTGTGAAAATCTCAAAAATTTTATGATGCTTACGATTAGTTTAGGTTGAACTTGGGCACTTAAGTAGCACCATTTAATTACAAAAAGGACAAACAATTAAATAGTCCTACATAGAGGCCTTTTAAGGCAAGTCTCAGAATAAAATAGTTTAAAAGGAAGAGGATTTGGTGAAGCTTCCCTTAAGAGCCTTTTCTCCAAGCATAGATTATGCCCATTCTCACAATAAAAAGGATTTTGAGTGAGCAGTTTACAATGAAAGTGCATTTAAGTACACGATTACATCACTGCTTTTCAGTATGAGTGTTGTAACCTTTCTCAGGCAGAAGGGGTGGAGTAGCCAAAGGCAAGGGAGGATCTATGCACATGTATGCAAAACACTTCTACGGTGGAAATGGAATCGTGGGAGCCCAGGTGACATTCATTTCATTTTATTTTTAACCTCCATTGTCCTACAATATTGTAATGGACATTTTCACAAGGGCTTTTGAGTAGGCTGATGCTGTCAACCAGTATTGAGGTTTCATGATATTGGTGAACACCACATCAATAAAGCACTGATATTTAAAAGTTAATATACAAATAATCACAGAAGGCAGTGATTTATAAATCAGATTTGACCTGTATTGGAGTAAAACAGTGCAAAGCAAGATTTTAAATGTCTTAACTTCATTTTTTTTTTTATTTCAAAATTGATGCTTTTTTAAATGTTTACTGAACATTTGTTATTCCACTGTTGTGAGCTATTTATCATCCCTCAAAGGTTCCCCTTGGGGCTGGATTGGCTCTTGCATGCCAGTACAAGGGCAATAATGAAGTATGCGTCACACTCTATGGGGATGGAGCTGCTAACCAGGTCAGATGCTCTTTATAAAAGTGACCTCTGTTGTGGGAGAAAGTGACTGACTTCTTCTCCACTTAGTATCGTGCTTTGTGTTCTTATCAGGGGCAGATATTTGAGTCTTTCAATATGGCGGCACTGTGGAAGCTCCCCTGCATCTTCATCTGTGAAAACAATAAATATGGAATGGGTACCTCGGTGGAGCGAGCATCGGCCAGCACAGACTACTTCAAGAGAGGAGACTTCATACCTGGACTGAAGGTAACACACATTCATATGCAGTTAACCCTTAACAAAAGTATGTTGTAATTTTATGTGAATTGTTTCTTACTTGTTACTCATTGAAACAATCAGAGAAATTCTGTCAAAAGTTTGGATTCCAGGAATCAAACTTGTGTTCTTCTAATTGTACAGTGCTCTAAATTAATTACTATTTCCAATGTACAGGTCTAGGTAGTTTGTCTTTTTGACAAAGGTGAGCTGCATTTTTGAAAATCACTAAGTAAGATACAATTCATTGAGAAACTTAATTGATAGTGGTACATGCTACAAGCTGGCTAACAGTCCTGCACTTTGAATTGACCTTGCCTGAAAGTAAGCCAAGTACTGCACTTGAATGCTGTTCAGCTACTCAAACTGGATGTTGCTACTGCCAGAGAAGCTTAACCACCTCACGCTTGCATGAGGTATTTTGATAATTCGGTATGGTTAGTTTGTGTTAGCTTGCATCATATTTTGACTGTATAGCAAACTTGTAAGTCAGCAGACTTTAAGAGAAAAAATGTGCATACTGCAAAGGGTATGGATTCTTTATTTATGCTTATTTGCATTCATTCTAATTAGGGGTGTGGGAAAAACTTGATTCTTAGATGCATTGCGATGTGGACATGAACAATTCTGAATCGATTCATAAATGTCAAATATTGATTTTCTGATTATTTAATTTATAACGCAAATGTTGACAGAAAGTAAAAGGCGGAACTTGGAAGTGGGTTAGTGCAACACCCGGACAGTCTTGGGTGGCATATAACAAAAACACAGGGAAGAGTGAAAAATCTGAACGGCTCACTGTGCATTAAAAGCCAGGTTAGGTCAGGAGTCACAGCCCAAATGTTTAGATTAGATATTTTGTCCTTTCAACAAAGTCAAACCACCTTGGGAGCTACAATATTTAATGTCCTGTATGTCTCAGTGTGTGCTCATGTCCTAGTATAGGCTAAAATATAAACAATACAGTTTCTTGTAAAATGTCTCTCATTGTTCGGCTGTTTTACGAGGCTGAAGTCACTTCTCATTCACCAGCTTCTCATTCTAATTTTCCCATATTACCTTAAATTCTGCCTGAGGCGCCGAATGTAACTGCTGCACCATTTAAGGTGGAATGGGAAAATTAAAAAAAGTAGCGACTTCTGCTTCACAACTTTTTATAGAGACTCTCTAGTTGCAGATTTAACGTACCAGGAAACCAACTGCACTTATAAATGCGAAGAAGTCTGTTAGTCTCGAATCATGTTCGTCTTTTCGTAGCTAATGGCGAGGCGAGACTTTGTTGCTTGGTGACCTGCAATCTGCTTCTCAGTCATTGAGGACCAGTGCTTTTGCGCTGTGCTGCACACTTTGGAGCTTCAGCGTCCAGTCTCGAAAATATTTTACTCACACAGCGACCCCTCCCCACAAGGAGACCAAAACCAACGGTATAAAATCACTAAAGTAAATGGGCAGGACAGCGGTAACATGCTGCGTGGACATGCATTGCCACTGGATTTTATTTCACCGTAGCAGCGCATTTTATTGCAGATGAGTGGCAGCAGCGTCTTCAGAGTCTTCTAGTTCACTTGCCACATCACTGCCTTTTGATTTGTTAATAAAAGATTTTAGATATTTAAAGGAAAGTATTTGTAATGATCTGTAATGCATTTACATTATGGATCATTACAAATACTTGCTTTAAAAAATGCTTTAAAACTACCAAGTCCTCAGACATTAGGAAAATTGAAAGCCTGTATGGAAAAAAAAGATGCATCAAGATGCATCGATGATCAGTTTATAATCGCATCGCAGCCCTCTGAATTGTAATCGAATCGTGAGGTGCCTAAAGATTAACACCTCTAATTCTAATGTTATACAGTGTTTTTAGTAGCTAAAATATGTGCTACCCAGAGAAACACACATTTTCTAAGTTGAGCTGGAGCCTCTTCCAGCGGTCACTGGGCCGAAGACAGGAAACACCCTGGACAGGTCGCCAGTCCATTGCAGTGGATGCCCAAATACGTAGTTAAATAAACGTCATGACTGCTGAGATTCTTTTACAGCACTGTAATGTGCATTATGCCTGTTTACTGTTGCAGACTGTAGCCCATCAGTTGATGTACATTTTATTTGGGCAAGGTGGAGCTCTAAGGGAATGGTTCTATAGTCAGTACAACATTGACTCTTTGTCTTTCAGGTGGATGGGATGGATGTGCTTACTGTGAGAGAAGCTACCAAGTTTGCAGCTGATTATTGCAGATCAGGAAAGGTAAGTTTCAGCTGAAGCTCAGCACAGATACTGTTCTTCAGCCATAACATCAGTAATGAGCTTTAGAAGGCAGTGCTGTGTGGTAACAGTTGCATTTGGCAGAACAAATCTATAACTCTTGGGCTCTTTGTTGACCCGCTCCTGACCCGTCTGCTCCAGGGTCCTATTCTTATGGAACTCGAGACCTATCGTTACCATGGACACAGCATGAGCGATCCCGGGGTCAGGTGAGGTTAGCCTTTGACCTTTCCCCAGTGGTAATCGCTGGTCCCTCCTATGGTGCAGTCCACCAGAGCTGTTTTAGAAGCCTAAATCCAACCTCTCTGACCACACCCTGATTCCACATTTCTCCCACCGTTCAGTAGCTGAAGTTTTTAGTACTGTAGATGATTGTTTTTCTCCTGGACTGTGTTCCTCGTATTCCCTTTCTAATCGGTGCTTTTCCCCCAAGCTATCGAACTCGTGAGGAGATCCAGGAAGTGCGCAGTAAGAGTGACCCGATCTCGATGCTGAAGGATCGAATGATCAGCAATAATATGGCTAGTTTGGAGGAAATAAAGGTGAGCTCACATTATATTCAATTCCTTTCAGTTCAAGTATATTTTCATTATACCTGCAGGGTAGTAGAGTATAATGAACCACTATCAGGCAACTTCTCTGATGCAGTGATAAAAAATAGATTAAAAAAAAAACAAAAAAAAAAACAATAGTACAAAGAAAATAGGTGCATAGACAGTACAGAACGTGCATGAACAGTAACTGTAGGTTATATGGAAAACGTAGAGGTAGGGTTATACGCTCACGCAGCTGCACATGACTAGGGTCTTTTAGGGTATTATTCACAATATATTTAATAAAGATACCTTCATTTTACTACAGGTTTCTGAAAGATACTATGTTCAATACATTTTTAAATGCAAAAATATTTTTTTAAAAATCAGGTGCTACAAAAAATTTAGATGACCCGAATATTCTTTTTGTACAAATATTTTTTTAAAAATTCTCCTAGTCCTATTGGTATTTTCAGGCAGATAAATTAGACTTCCCTTTTTGCCCCAAAAGTTGAACTTGTTCTTGGATTTGAATACATACTGAAAGTGACTGTGGACAAAAAATACAAAGTAAAAAAAAAAAAAAAGAACTAGAATGAGCTTCTGAAGTGACCACAGCACATTGCAGAGTAAACAAAGTAACACTTGACAGCATTTTAGATGTGCTAACATTAATGACAAATATTTTATTTTAGTCAAAGCTTTGTGTCACAAAGAAGACATGCTAAACAAAGCATAGAAAAACCTGTGTGTACAAGTAAGCCTGCTGCAGCTTCTCTGGCAGCGCTAAATCTTGTTTCACATTCAAATTTCTGCCAGGAGATCGTGAGTTTGATCCCTGGTGATTCCACAGCCATCCGTGACCGGGAATCCAAGAGAGCATAACTGGGCTGGGTAGAATGGTCCTTCCTCTCCCTGAGGGTCACCCATGGGTGATGATAGCCAACATGGGCATCTGTTAGCTGATGTAACAGAATTGGCAGTTAGCCTTCTCTTCCAAGCATGCTGGCAGTTTGTATCTCTGCAAAAAGCATGTGCAAGCCTTCACCCGTCTTACTTAGTAGCATTGTGTAGTAGGTGAAGGCCTAACTAGCGGGTTGGCCACAACTAAAGTAAGAAAATGAGTGAGTGAATAAATAAATGAATAAATAAATAAATGTTAAAAGATATTATATGTATATAGATACTTAGCCCTGGACGACAAGATCTACCCCCTTCTGCTGTTGTCAGAGCTTCACACATCACTTATTTACACGTCACTCGTTTTTAATTTTTTTTCTTCTTCTTCTCAAAATAGGAAATTGACGTGGAGATCCGTAAGGAGATTGAGGAGGCAGCTCAGTTCGCCACGTCTGACCCAGAGCCCCCGCTGGAAGAGCTGTGCAACCACATCTTCTACAATGAACCACCCATGGAGGTGCGTGGCACCAACCCCTGGTCCAAGCTCAAGTCCATCAGCTAAAAATTGCCAGCTGCCCTCACCCCGACATGAGCAGGACGTTCTTGCTACAGAGCACCTTAGAGCCAGCAGCACAGTCTTACCCCCCTCAGCACTGACGTCCAAAATCCTTTGTTTATGTTACCTAACTGCAAACGCACAAATCCCAGGGATGGATTTTGTAACATCCAGAGGGCCAAGTATTATATATTCCTGAAAGCGCTCACATGTTATTCATTTTCTTTGTGGTTAATGTGTGTCATGATTAATAGAAATGTGAGAATGTTTTAATATTATAAATATTGATGTTTGCCTCTTCATGATTGATTGTCTTTTAGTTGTCCAACATCTAGGAAAGAAGTGGAGACTGTTTTATCATGGCTACCCCATGTTTACAAGTTTTTTTTTTATTATTATATTTGGCAAAATGACAGCACACATTTATACCAGGGTATCAGCAAGTACCTAAGGTATATTTTTCAAATCGCTCATGAAATTTGTGCTTATGTTTTTCTTTGTTCTTACCAAATATTACCGAATGCACATAGCAACATGTAAGTCTGACTTAATAAACTTGGATAACTTGAGCCACTATAATAGGTGCTTTATTCTGTGTTGTTGACTGTTCATGTTTCCAGCTAATGAAGACGAAGCATATCATGAACTGTCAGGCCCTTAAAACACAAGGGTACACAAGGGAAATTCCCTCAGAATAACATGTTATAAATGGAACAGGTCAAGATTAACACACACCGTATGATCTTGTAAACAGAAAGGATTAAATCAATGAACTGCTTAAATTATTTTGTACATGTTCTGCTGTTGAGATTTAATCGCTAGTTAGTAAACAGCATAAGTTCAAATGTTTTGTATATTTTGTGAAGTGCCCTGTTTGACTCCCCTGAATTCCAGTTATTAAAAATGTAGCTTTTAAATTGGAACACCACCTGCATAACTCAGTCCTTCAGATGTGAGTCATGTAAAGTGGTTCATTGTAGAGAAACTTTCTGACTCTGATTTCTTTACAGTGGTCGTGCTGAATTGTGGCGTCACAATGTCAGCAATGCAGTTAGAACCAGCCATCCTTGCTAGTTACCAATAGGTTAGAGAAAAAGACAGTCCTGAGCTCAGATACTGCTAGAAACAAAGTCACTGTAGATACCCAGAAAGAAGGACCAGAGTTGAACACAGAACTCTGCGCTGTACAATGCAATACAATACAATACAGTAAACTACAATACACGGTGCATTCAACAATACAGTAAACTACAATACACAGTGCATTCAACAGTACAGTAAACTACAATACACGATGCATTCAACAGTACAGTAAACTACAATACACAGTGCATTCAACAATACAGCAAACTACAATACACAGTGCATTCAACAGTATAGTAAACTACAATACACAGTGCATTCAACAATACAGCAAACTACAATACACGGTGCATTCAACAGTACAGTAAAGTACAATACACGGTGCATTCAACAATACAGTAAAGTACAATACAAGGTGCATTCAACAGTACAGTAAACTACAATACACAGTGCATTCAACCGTACAGTAAAGTACAATACACGGTGCAGTCAACAATACAGTAAACTACAAAACACGGTGCATTCAACAGTACAGTAAAGTACAATACACAGTGCATTCAACAGTACAGTAAACTACAATACACAGTGCATTCAACAATAAAGTAAACTACAATACACAGTGCATTCAACAATAAAGTAAACTACAATACACGGTGCATTCAACAATACAGTAAATTACAATACACTGTGCATTTAACAGTACAGTAAACTACAATACACAGTGCATTCAACAATAAAGTAAACTACAATACACGGTGCATTCAACAGTACAGTAAACTACAATACACTGTGCATTCAACAGTACAGTAAACTACAATACATGGTGCATTCAACAGTACAGTAAACTACAATACACGGTGCATTCAACAATACAGTAAACTACAATACACTGTGCATTTAACAGTACAGTAAACTACAATACACGGTGCATTCAACAGTACAGTAAACTACAATACACTGTGCAATACAATAATATATAATAGGTGTGTTAGATTAGGACTTTTAGCTAAACTCTGCAGGGTGGTCGACGTTAAGGACCCCTACTTCACAACATAAACATTTAATTATGCAGAAACCCAGGTTAAAAACGTTCCCTGCCCTGGTTAGGGCGGGCATATACTCGAGAAGGTGTTAGTGAAGTTCAGTGAGGAGCCTGTAGGTGTCGCAAGAGATGTATGACGGAGAACAGCAATTGAGGGGAATTTATTAACAATTGTAAATGAGCGTATAATCAGATCAAAAGGAAACAGACAGGCCTGCTTGGCTGGTTTCCTGGCGGCTGATCATGTCGAGGACAAACCGGCGCTTGGGAAAACATTTGATGAGTAACCGGTCCTCACACACCTGCGAGAGGGTGACTCACCTGCCTATAGGACGCGCGGCTCAGCCTTTGCCCCGCCCTCCGATTGTGACGCAGAGGGAGAATATCGCTGATTGATGGGAGCCAGACCCAATGGGAAGGCTCCACTCGCGCGCAAGCGGAAATGAGAGAGCGTACGGGTTGAGCAGAGAGGAGAGAGGGGCAGAGGGAGGGAGGTGGAGAGTTGAGCGAGGAGGTGGCGGTCACTTCTTTAACCATTTGGCTGTGAAACCGCCGAGCCTTTCATCTACAGCCTGGGTTTCTGTTCGCTTTCACAGCGAGCCTTCACAAATCCTTTCCAAGTGGCCGGGTTTGCTGAGAAAGAGTTGTGCTGTGTTTTTTCCACCTCCTCCCTCAGCTTTCAGTCTAACTTCCAGCAGTGAAGATGCCCCTGGCGCAACTAGCTGACCCTTGGCGAAAGATGGCCATTGGGAGCGCAGCGAGCGAGGTAAGTCACGAAGTAAGTTACTGCTCCACTTTCCTGGAGCTGACTGCTTTATTTCAGGTGTTACTTTGATTAGAAACGCCCGTTTCTATGCTTGGTGCTGGCTGTCTCGTCTGTGAGGCGAACGTCCAAGCGTTGTCAGCTATTTCTGTGTCTCTGATGTAAGTGCTTGGAGCTAGAAAAGAAATGAATGAATTAATCAGCGTTCAAGTTCTTTCTAATAAGCTTTGAGCTTCTCCTTAAAGGGGAATTCCACCATTGCTTTAAAGTTTCCGAATAAGTCGGTGCTTGAGATGTAAACAGGGTCGTTCAGAGTGGGTTGCTGTGAAATGGTTCATTGTGGAGAACCTTAGAAACTGTTTTCTTTGCAGTGGTGGTGATGGGAACCAGGGGTTAGCATGTCTGCAACACAAATACAGCCATTTTATTTATTTACCATCTAAAAGCCACCGTTGAATCTGCAAGTGTCTTCTGAGTTTCTGCATGTGATGTTGATGATGGTTCAGAAATCTGAAAAAAATAAGTTTTCTTTGCGGAGCATTTTGCCTTAAAACGCCCTGCATGCACCCCTCCACCACGAGTGGATGAAAATAAATGAGTTAAAATTCAATTTTAAGCCAGAACCTGATCACAAGTTTGCTTGTCTGTGTCAGACAGCAGGCAGTATTAACATTGTTCTGTAAGGGAGCTTTCAGAGGCATTGAACTCTTGAGACGTCTGGTTCCTATCACCACCACTGTGAACAATTCTGACTCTGTTAACTTCTCTAGAGTAGGACATTTCGCACCCAACCAGCCTAAATGACTTTGTTTAAATCTCAGTCCTTTTAATTACGTAGACTTTTTGAAAAATCTGTGGAGTTCCCCTTCAGCTGGCGTGGTGCCATAGTTGGGTAACCTCAGTCTATAACATGACATGGGCTGTTAGCCTGTTCGAGTCAAAAAGGGAAGTTTTTTTGTCAGCACCTGGCTTCCTTCGGTTTGTTCAATTTCATTTATTCAGCTGAGTTGCGTTTAGTTTCACGTTTAGCGTCACGGCATCAATGAATCATGGAGTCTGGCTATTCATGCTCCCACCTTAACTGTGTGAGATCTATCAATGGCACTTAGTCATTTCACCCTGCCACATCCACAGCACAGAAGAGAAGCTTGCATATACTTTATATGTCCAGAAGTGCCGGATTAGGCTACTAAAAGTCGCACTCATTGCTGACACAGGTAGTTACCCGCGTACACACCTTGAGATCTCCATTGAAAAGCAGTGGCAATAGAATGGGACGCACTGGAGCAGCCTGAGGTCAGTATCCAAAGCCAAAAGGGGTATTAATTCGCCAGCACTGTGGCATTTGTGATCCAGAACTAATCATCCAACGTCACTATCTGACCTCACTAATGCTCTTGTGGCTGTCTCTGTTTGGTCGCTACAAACTTTTGGACATGTGTAACCAGTTTCTCAGACCTGGATTAAGCTTAAGCCTGAACTAAAAATAATTTGCAGTGACGATTCACCATTAAAACGGCACTTTTTAGTCCAGGACTAAGCTAATTTCATGTCTGGGAAGCAGACCCATAGTGCATAGATGGAGCCCATCATTTTCAGTTTGTCATTGTTGACGTGACATAGAGACAGAAAACATGCTGTTTGTGGTTGTGCTAAAGCAGTAGTAAGGCAACTACTACACAGTATTCACCCTGAATGATCATGGGGTTGAAGTCGTCCTGTTACTTTCATTTACTGTCATAGTCTGGCAGCAAAACACTGTCAGACCAATATAGAAATATGTTCAAGGTCTCTTTCTTATCACATACAATATTCTTACGTCTTGTGGAGTTGTATCATTTTGTCGTTCCGATGTCACATTGCGCATTGTAGCTGTAATTTTCCCATTTCTTTTATTTACTCTGCAGTCCAAATATATTCATCTTTGGTTTAATTCCTTATAATTAAAAACTTGGTCGTCTCACATTCCTTCATATGGTAATGTATCATATTGCTGTGTTGTATGTATGATATTGTGAAGCCCCTGTCAGTTTCCAGCTATAATTACAATGTCAGGATATAAAAAAAAATCCTGATGTCTAATTTCATACAATGTAATATATTTTCATATCGACCAGATGTCCTTCGCAGGCTGTAACGAAATTGCGTGGGAAGCCTATGTGTGCAGTAGCAGAGTGATTTGCAGAGCGAGTGGCTGTGGCCGAGGTAGTCAGCAGATGGAGAAGGGTCATCAGTCAGTCTGCTGATGATGCAGTGACAGAGAGGCTTGTCTGAGGCTCCGCCTAGTTTAATGTGTGCTTAAGCGCTCTCTGTATGCCTAACGATATTGCACTGCACATCTGAACAGTGTATCTTTCCATGGTTAGTTCAGCCCGAGGCACAACCTACTCATTTACAGTCAGCGTGATAAAGGAGTACAGTGTCAACCTAACCTCCAGGGGTTTAACCATTCAGAGGATTCAGAGTTCTGTTTAATATGATAGTGGTGTCTTGATTTAGAGCATTTTTTGAGGTCTTTTAAAATCAAAGAGCAAAGAAGCCTCAACAACTATATATAATGTCAGCATTTTCAGTATTTATTGTGCCTACCCTTTGTCTTCATTACAGCTTCCATCATTTTCAGGAGGCTTAATTTGAGTTATTTTTAAAGAAATCTGCAGAAATGATTTTCCACCTAATTTTATCTCCAAAGTTCAGTCTTAGAAGTTGCTTACATTTTCATCTTCTCACAATCCAAACAATCCTAATTACGATTTTGGATTCGTTTTTTTCACAGTTGCGGCTTCTTGACAGCTGCATATTGTTTCAGACTGATAGTGTTGAGTGGTGTTCTCACAGTGGATGGATGGACAGAAACACCTGTGGTTTTTTTCAGATCTGAAGCAACGGTGGAGCTTGATTTTCGCCTCTCTCTCAAAGCTGAAAGGTTAAAGTGCTGTTTATCTGATGGTGACGACTTTCGTGGTCTACCAGGTCTTTTATGGCTGTTTGGAGTCCCATCTTTGTGTCTTTTAAACAAATTGTTGAACATTCTTGTATGTTTCCAGTTGTTTTCCCCTTTTTATGCATCTGGATAATCCTACATTTAAACTCAGAAATCCTTTTTATCTCTCCAATTTAATCAGCGTTACACTTAAAAACATTAAATTCATTTCATAACTCTTCATTATAAACACTGGGGCCCTGGCATCTCGCCAGATTTAGTTGGGAAGAGGCATTCATAACATTTTCTTTAAATTAGAGGGATGGAAGAGTTAAAGTGGAAGTAGGTACACAAAAGTAAAAAAAGGATAAATTCAATACTGTTAGATTTCATATTGCACAATATAGGAGGCTCTTGTTTTATGTCCACTCAAAAATCAGATGCTGCACTGATCAAATTTTCAAGTTATGTAGTTATGGTGGAGAGAGGAATTGATGTGTGGGCCCACATATGAGTAGAGTTGTCTAAAAACTGTTATTTAACTATACATCATTTTAAAAAGAATGGTGTTTTAGTCTGATCTGCATGTCAGTTGACTTCTATTATAAATACTTTTTAAGTCGACGCATTTTCTGTTCTTTTTTAATAACAGTGCAGTTATTGTCCATGGTAATCGACTGTTGGCTGCAGATGCAGCAGATAGAGATTAATCTGAGAATCACTGGTGTTTTCCTTTAACCGCCATCTTCTCTTAGAACGATGACCTGCAGAAGCTCAGAGGCCCACTGTGTCACAGGTCAGGGTGTTTATACCCTGTCATCTGTGGTTTGCTCTTCTGTTGTTTGTCTTGCTGAGCATGTTTTACAGAATGAGTGACAGAGTGTGTTTACATTTTCACCTGTTTGCAGGAGACCCACCACGTCCTGGAGGATTCTTTAGGAGAGGATGACAACCTGTCATGTCAGGTAAGAATCACTGTTTACTATCTGTTTATCTTCATTCTGTGTTCTCTCTCTCTCTGTTTATCTTCATTCTGTGTTCTCTCTCTCTCTCTCTCTCTCTCTCTCTCTCTCTCTCTCTCTCTCTCTCTCTCTCTCTCTCTCTCTCTCTCTCTCTCTCTCTCTCTCTCTCTCTCTCTCTCTCTCTCTCTCTCTCTCTCTTTCTCTCTTTCTCTTTCTTTCTCTCTCTCTTTCTTTCTCTTTCTTTCTCTCTCTCTTTCTTTCTCTTTCTTTCTTTCTTTCTTTCTTTTCTCATACAAGCAAAGCTGTAAAGCTCTGAATTGCAGGGTGGAGGTTACCCGCTCTGTGTGCTCATATCTGCAAAGAAAAGAAAGTGATGAATGGACCTTATTGATTATGGAATCCCTTCAGACAGAGACTGTATTGATCAGGTTGGAGCTCTGAAAGGTTCGGTGAATGCAGGCATGTGCTGGCGTCGTACGTTGTCCTGCTCTGACACAGATTCACCTGTTAAGAGCTGATTACCTGAGCAGGAGTGTGTCTGTTTTCATACGGCAGCTTTATTGACTGTCATTACTGGTTATATTAAGTACCTGCGGATTATTTTGGTAATGGAGTCATCAGTTTAAACTAAACAACATTTTTAAACAATAAAAATGAATTGAGCAATAAAAGAAGAAAGCAATGCTTTTTAAAGATTCCAGCTTTTCCTTGGTAGTCTTCCAAAAGACTTCAATGAAGTGTATATGAACATATTCTTACTTTATCACGCAAACTGTACTAACCTAATAACTTGTAGTTAATCAAGAAGTTTAATCAGTGATATTTTTGGTGGGGTGGATCCAGACTTCACTTTAGTCATGTCCACTTCTATCCACTAGTTAGGTCTCCAGCTATCACCCGGTGGGTGAAGCAACACTGTATTCTTTGAGCTTCCTGGACAGGAGAAAATAGCGCCGTGGTGTTTTTGTCAGATTTTATTATGGATTTGAAAGGTTAATGTGGCTTTCAGTTTATAGATCTCTCCCCTTTCAGAGAGATAACAGCCAGGCCTTGTATGAATGGAAATAAACGTTTGCCAAGATTGACGCAGAGCGAACAGACTTGCCACTTTGATTGTGCTGAGTGATGAGGGGGAGAAGGATGGCCATCCTGCCCACCCAGAGCGAGCCAGGCCAATTATGCTGGCCATGTATGGCTGCGGACCAAACTTGTGATCTCTTCTCAGGCTTTTTCTTTTTTTTGGGTGTATTCTGATCATTTGAGTTAAATAATCATGATGGACCTAATAATGAGTTTCACAGGGCTGTAACAGAGCCAGTGAGGGGTGAAAATGAATGTACCACAGGCTAGAATCAAACACGTGTTTGTAGACACGCCTTTTTGAAAAGATCGCTCTCTCTCTCTCTCTCCTCTGTTTCCCAGTGGTGCTGAAAGGCATTGATTTTTAAATGCAGGGGAGATGGGCCTATAGATCTTACGAGGAAAGCTGGGATGTCATTAGAAGTGTCTCCAGAGTATTTGTTTTCTCTCCTGAAAGTACACACACTGTTTTTGCGAATCGCAAGCTCTCTTGCTGACCTCTGCTTTCATTCTTAATAGACCGTCTCTAAATCAGGACTGTCACACAGGTGTATGACACAGCCATTTTCTCCAAAAGACTAAAATATGTATTTTCGAAGGCATGCGTGTGTGTGGCTTTGTATTTGTATATTTTTAGGACAGAATGTCCTGTCTTTGTAGGAAAACAAGAGAAAAACAGGACTGACCTACAGGAGCATGTTCACGACTCTGTAAAGTGTTTTTTACAAAAAGGCCACGTTTCCTTTTTTAAAACTGACAGAGCAAAAGCATGTCTTTATGTTACTGAGGTTATGGTTAGATTTGGGGTTGTGCTTAGAAAATTCTTGTTACATACCACCTGTCACTTAATTTTGAGGTGGTCTATTCATTTTTCAGCATTGGAATGAAAAAGAAAACATGTAATGACTGTAAATAATATCCATTTATTTCATTTTCTGCTTCTCACAATCCAAATAATCCCAAATACATTCAGTGATTTTGAGGTCTGGGCGCTGAGGTGGTCAGTCCATTATTCTGAATACCATCAGCTTCTTTGTTGATTTGCTTATGTTCTTTTTTTGTCTATTTGCTGTTTTCAGTAAGAACTTCTTGTCGGCTTCACATCCTTTTAGACGCATAGTGTTATTCATATAGTTTATTCATATAGTGTTTCATACATTTAAAATGCAGCTACACAGGCAGAGTGTAGATGTAGCTCACATGGGTAGCAAAGTTACTTCTGGAAAAATGAACATGATATGATTAAATAAATATGGCACATTTGGGAAGCTTTGGACCCCTCTGTGGGTGACCTGTGATTGTAGGTCAAAATCTCACCTTTTCCTTTTTTGCTTTTATTTATTTTTGTTATTCATTCTTTTCCCTCCGGTAGCTTGTCAACTTCTTGTACGTGAGTTCTCTGAGGATTCAGTTGGTGAATTGCAGCTACAAAGTGCTTTACAGTGTCAACTAAAAACAACAGAGAAAGAAAGAAAACAAGAGGTAGTCAAATTCAGCAAACAAATAAGTGACAAAAGAGAAAACAATAACAATTACAGATAATCTGACAGTGCCATTTTGGCAGGTCTTCCAGGTGGTTGTTAGGAGTGCCAATAGCTTCGGTCATTTTTGAGCTCCAGTTTTAGAAAGTAATGCTTTTCCCATGACTTGCTTCTACCTTATGTAAATATCTTCTATCTAATCTTGTCAGAAATATCTCCAGAAAAATCAGTAACTTGTACTTGTATGTAGGATAAGTGTATAACACAATATCCTTACATTTATATAAATAAACCTGTGTGTGTGGGTTTGGGTTCTTGATGCTGTGCATGAGGGGGCATACATTACGGTCAGTTAATATGCGTTAATAAGTGAGTGAGTATGTTAGTGGAGTGCTGATGAGCCGAGTTAAGTGGCCCAAAATGAGGTCACTCTTTCTACTTTGTCACGTCTCTTCTTGCTGAAGGCCGATGGACAGAGTGTGGTGAATGAGCGACTTGGTGGAAGGGGCATGTGTGCTAATATGAATTACTCATAGACCTCATTCACATAAGAGTCAGTATTTCTAGTCGCTCTATTCAAATGGCTTTACATAGTTTTTCCAGATCAGCAAATAAACACCGATATATCATTTAGTGACCGAGAACACTGAGACACACAATCCTCGTTTCTGTGTTTGTGTGTTAGTGAGACTCAGGTGTTCGCTGACTTTGTGTATTGGGACACAGCATTTTGTTTGCACCTGTGGCCGTTACCTAAGTTTTATCTGGGGCCGACAATATGGAGATAAAATCTGATGTTCAGTAATCTGTTTAATTCATGTGTTGGAGGTCATGATGACAGTATGGGAAGTGATAAATTGTGATTGAAATTGGGGAAACGTTTTCTCTTCCAATACTGACAGCTGATCCTTAAGTGCAGCTTCCCTGGCTCATGAAAAACAGTGCTAAGCGTTGTTTTCTGTGCAAATTTCTTAAGTCATTTGTTTCATACATGTGTCCAGTACATTTACGCTTACTTCTCCGAACATCAGGCTCTGCTGGAGTTCAGTAAACATTAGTTATTCATATTTTCAGTAGCAGTGCTGGACATTTAAATTATTATTTCAGGCTTAACAGGTTGACTTGCAGCATTGCACACTCACCATATTTCAACATTTTTCTTCTAACTCAGTAAAGCTATTTCTTTCATTTTGAACAACAACAACAACAAAACAATGTGCACAGTGCTGCTTTAACTGGCTTATTTGACAAAATATTATCTCATTGTTTTAGAACATAAGTATAATACAGTAGTACCATGGTATTTATGGACCAACAGAAATGATCCAGAATTACTTGGAAGGAATTAAATATTTTTGCAGTGACTGTCATTAAAAGTAAAGGCTGTTTTGTCCTGTAAAGTTACTCTTTTGAAGATTTTTGTCTGACAGTCACTGTTAATAACTATTCATAATTTTCTATGTAAATGTATTTAAAATATTGTTGTAATTCATTTTTAATTACAATTAAAATTGCCTGGCATTTTCTTTTTCTAACCCTGTCTTAATCCTTTACACACGCTACTCTTACTGTACCTTTAAGACCGATATTTGTCAGACTCTTCTAATTGGCTGCCCTATTTTGTATCTTATTCAATAGCAATCTGAAACTCTGTAACGTCAGCCTGAATGGGCAAAGCTAAACTGCAGTAAGCTGAACAGGTGGATGTGTGTCACTGTGTTGGTTTTCATGACCGT